>NW_027508827.1:275000-457500 GCF_051911475.1 Siphateles boraxobius | reverse complement strand
GGGTGTTATGTGTTGGGACAGATAACCATGAACTGGACATTTTAACTACTACTTCAACATTTCAACGCATTTCTTAAAAATATTAATAACATTTACTATGCTTTTGAAGCATTCACGATGATAAGAGGCTTTTTCATGTTTTTTCTTTTCTATATATATATTTTTTTTAGGTTGGTTGGGGGCCCCCCTACTACGACCGCTGTTAGGGGGCCCCAAGCAGCCGCCTACCTATGCCTCTATGTTAAGACCGCCACTGCGCGCAGTGTTTATGTCCAGGAGGAAAGAGCTTCTGGTGGCAGTCTCATTATCAGTGTTTTATGTCAGGAAGGTGTAGATTTAAAATCATGCTTTCCCCATATTGATGAATCACAGAAGCTACACCAGTTACTTTAACAAGAGATCTCTATTGTTTATGTATCATGTGTCAGACAGAGAGAAACAGGGATATTAGAATAAGGCTACAGGAGAAGTCTTCATTCCAGATTTCTCTGTTCCCCATTTCTCTAATCTCTCACCCCATCATGTCTTTATGTTTCTCTGAGTCAGTACAGAAAGGATTGAGCTTATATACACCACTGAGCGACTTTCAACTTCCTTGTAAGGTAGAAAAACATGTTGTTTATGTTTAAAGTGGAATGTATACCTCATGCTTACACATGGTCCAATCCACTTTCCCACTGTGTATCCTTTCCTTGTAAAGAACATGTACACATTTAATGTATCTTCATCACTTCTTCATCATCACTTCATCATCATCATCATCATCATCATCATCATCATCACTTCATCATCATCATCATCACTTCATCATCATCATGAACACTTTCAGTCACTCCCTCAGGAAGGGTTACAGGTCTGTCAGAACATCCAGATTCAGAGACAGCTTTTCCCCACAGCATCACAACTCTACACTCTCCTAGAAGTGGTAAATGCCTCACTTCTCTCTGGGAGTTTTCCGAACTCCCTGAAAACTGCAGTTGTCAAGCCCCTCCTGAAAAAGAGCAATCTGGATAAGACCATATTAAACAACTATAGACCGATCTCAAATCTTCCTTTCATAGGCAAGATCATTGAAAAAGTTGTGTTCAATCAGCTGAACAAATTCTTAAGCTCGAATGGATACTTTGACAATTTTCAATCTGGTTTCCGTCCGCATCACAGCACAGAGACGGCGCTCATAAAGATAATAAACTATATTGGCTTAAATACTGATGCAAGCAAATTATCAGTGCTGGTACTACTCGACCTCAGTGCTGCATTTGACACCGTCGATCACGACATAGTTCTTGACAGGCTGGAAAACTGGGTCGGGCTTTCTGGGATAGTCCTACAATGGTTCAGGTCATACTTAGGAGGCAGAGGTTATTATGTGAGTATAGGAGACCATAAGTCTGAGTGGACATCCATAACATGCGGAGTCCCTCAAGGCTCAATTCTTGCGCCACTCCTATTCAACCTGTACATGCTCCCAATGAGCCAAATAATGAGAAAGAACCAAATCGCTTACCATAGCTATGCAGACGACACACAGCTCTACTTATCCCTATCGCCTAACGATTACAGCCCCATTGACTCCCTTTGCCAATGCATTGATGAAGTAAACAATTGGATGTGCCAAAACTTTCTTCAGTTAAACAAAGACAAAACTGAAGTCATTGCGTTTGGAAACGAAGATGAAGTTCTCAAGGTGAACGCATACCTTCAGTCTAGGGGTCAAACAACTAAAAATCAAGTCAGGAATCTGGGTGTGTCTCTAGAGTCAGACCTTAGTTTCAGTAGTCATGTCAAAGTAATAACTAAATCAGCATACTATCACCTGAAAAATATTGCAAGAATTAGATGCTTTGTTTCCAGTCAAGACTTAGAGAAACTTGTGCATGCATTTTTTATCACCAGTAGGGTGGATTATTGTAGTGGACTCACTGGCCTTCCCAAAAAGACCATAAGACAGTTGCAGCTCATACAGAACGCTGAGCAGAACCAGAACATATGAACACATCACACCAGTCCTCAGGGCTTTACACTGGCTGCCAGTTACATTTAGGATTGATTTTATGGTATATAAATCATTCAATGGCCTAGGACCTCAATACATTGCAGATATGCTCAGTGAATATAAACCCAACAGATCACTCAGATCATTAGGATCACATCGGCTAGAAATACTAAGGGTTCACTCTAAGCATGGCGAGTCTGCTTTTAGCTACTATGCCAGCCGCAGCTGGAACCAGCTTCCAGAAGAGATCAGATGTGCTCCTACAGTAGTCACATTCAAATCCAGACTCACAACACATCTGTTTAGCTGTGCATTTACTGAGTGAGCACTGTGCCACTGCCTCGTCCTACTGTTTGCACTGTATTCTATCTGATGTTTTAATTATTCTGATTTCATTTGATTATTGCTGTATTTTATCTTTTATTTTAAACTGTTTTAATTATTCTGATTTCTTTTGATTATTTTAATTTCTTCCATGTAAAGCACTTTGAATTACCATTGTGTATGAAATGTGCTATATAAATAAACTTGCCTTGCCTTGCCTTACACACACTTACAGAAACATGACTTTATCATGATGAAGGATTATCTTGCCTGCATTTGCACTTTCCAGCACTGTGATTTAAAAAAATGTATAATGCCTCTATGTGACCTCTCCTGTTATGTGTATATGTCGGTATGGTTCAGTGAGAGTAAGACGTGAGTGAGTGTATGAACTCATTATTCTTTAGTAAGACTTTACATTTCATTGTGACAATGTTTTACAATGACAAATAAGTGTAGCTGAGGATAGCCTAATTTCAGCGAGCCGGAACGATAGCACGTTTACAGCCTGTGTCCATGCATTTAAATTTAGTAGTTTCCAGTATTTATTGACCTTAAACTTTGAGTAGGACAGTGGCGAGAACTGCTATTGTGTTTCAGCATGAATGTCATGTTTCTTTGAGTTTCCTTTGTTGAGTGTTCTTTTGTAATGCAATCTGGGATTACACTTTATAGGATGACGCTCTCTGACATGAAAAATTACAGGCCAATTTCTCAAATTTCTTTCGCTGTTTCACTCCGTCCAACTCCAGGCCCTCACTGATCACCGGGGGAAATTCCTTGATGTGTTTGTGGGGTATCCTGGGTCTGTGCACGATGCCAGGGTGCTGAGGAACATTCCAGTGTATGCTGGCGGCCTTTATCCACCTGCAGACAAGTGCATCCTCGGCGATGGAGGCTATCCTTGCCTGAGTGCACCCATCTGCCTCATCACCCCGTACAGAGAGCCAGTACAGAACCCTGTGCAGGCTCGTTTCAACAGCAAGCACTCCTTTGCCCGCAACATCGTGGACAGAGCTTTCGGGATGCTGAAGACACGCTGGCGCTGCATCTTCTTCAAGGCCTTGGAGGTGAACCCTGCCTTCGTGCCTGAGATTGTTGCGTGCTACGCTGTGCTTCACAATCTCGCTCTAGTCAATGGGGACATCGTTGAGCCAGAGGATGAGGAAGACCTTAATGATGGCCTCCCTGATCCCCACAACCTTGAAGCAAGAGTGAAAAAATAAAATGCCTGATGATCTGATGCCTATTCATCAGTTAAAGCAGACCTTTGACTGCGTAGCACTGAGTACCGCACATTTGTTTAATAAGAGCCTGTCCAGTGGGACATATCCGCAAGAATTTAAACATGCTGTGGTGACACCGCGGTTGAAGCGGCCAAACTTGGGCCAGGATGACATGAAAAATTACAGGCCAATTTCTCAAATTTCTTTCATTTCTAAAATTTTAGAAAAAGTGGTGCTGCAGCAACTATTATCATTTTAAAATAAAAACAAAATAGGAGAAATGTTTCAATCAGGGTTTAAAACTGCCCACAGCACCGAGTCGGCGCTATTGAAAGTGTTAAGTGACATCTTTTTGGCCTTAGACAAAGGGGATGATGTTATTTTAGTGCTGCTTGATCTAAGCGCAGCTTTTGATATGATTGACCATGACATTCTTATCTCCCGTCTGGAGCACTCAGTAGGCTTAAAAGGCACAGTTTTGAAATGGTTTCTGTCTTACTTGAGTGGTAGATGTTTTTCAGTTAACTATAATGATATGACCTCAGGAAAAAAAAAATCTTATGTGGGGGGTCCCGCAAGGGTCTATCCTTTCTCCTATACTGTTCTCACTGTACTTGCTCCCTTTGGGAAGCATTTTTAGAAAGTATGGAGTGTCATTTTATTGTCACGCCGACGGCACGCAAATGTACCTGCCACTCAGCTCGACTAGTTCATTTGAGTCGCTTTTAGAGTGTTTAAAAGATGTTAAAACCTGGATGGCTAAACACTTTTTAATGTTAAATGAAGACAAAACAGAGGTTATTATATTTGGCCATTAAAATAAACCCGCAGAAACTATATTAGATTCAAGTCCTTTAACACTTTACACGAAATCCACAGTCAGAGATTTAGGCTTTTTAATTGACAATAACCTAAAAATGGACAAGCAAATAAATTCTGTATTCCGGGCTTGTTTTTACAATCTACGTCTACTAGCTAAAATTAAACCATTCTTGTCAAATAAAGACTTTGAGAGAGTTATCCACACTTTTATTTTTTCAAGGCTCGACTTTTGTAATTCGCTGTATTGCGGCATCACCGCCGCATCTCTGTCCCGACTGCAATCGGTACAAAATGCGGCGGGGAGGCTCTTAATGAAAATAAAGAAACATGAGTCGATCATACCCGCACTGAAGTCTTTAAATTGGCTTCCAGTGCAGTACAGAATAAGATATAAAATTTTACTGTTTGTTTATAAATCGCTTGTTACGGTTCGCGTCTTGCGTTTTCCTCTACTTGTGATGAGGTCATGACTCTGTGTTTCTTTTTGTGTGTCTGAGTTTACTGATGAGTCTGCACCTGTGTATCATTATACACCTGCGCCTCGTTGGAGTCGTTTCTGATCCACTATAATAAGGACGCTGAAGCGGAGTATGGCAGGAGAGAGGAGAACCAGCAAACAAGTTTTTTTTTTGTCTTTTTGTTTCTTTTATTTAAATTACTTTTTTGGTCAACATGTTAATATTTGTTACCTTCATCTTATTTGGAGTTCGTTATTTTTCTTTATTTGTGATACGTGTTTTTTTGAGTTCTTGGATGTTTGTGAGTAATAAATGTCATCGCAGCGTTCTCGAGTCTCACGTGTCCTTCTTTATGTTGTGAAACCCTTACGTAGCCACTCTTAACAAAAGGGTTCGTAACATCGCTAAATAATCAGGCCCAACCATATTTGGCGAATCTCTTAACTTTGTATACCCCCCCCAGAAAACTACGTTCAGAGAATCGAGATCTACTGATAGTACCGAGAACAAAACGCCTTCATAAGGGTGATCGGGCATTTGCGGTAACAGGGCCGAGACAATGAAATGAGCTGCCGTTGCCTATCAGGTCTGCAAAATCGCTACCGATTTTTAAGCATTTGTGTAAATCACATCTGATGTCGTTAGCTTATAATGAGTAGATGTGATTGTGGCGAACAGGACGGCCGAGGGACGTGAGAGAACGGCGCGAGGCCGGTGGTGCGATTGCTAATGAGCAGCACCTGTATAGCACACCGGTCTCGCATCTCTCACGGAGGAGCGGAAGCATAAAGGGGGAGCGACGACATTAATGATCGAGAGAGGAACAGGCCTGTATTTTAGTTGAGTTTTGGTATGTGTTTTATTTTAGCCAGCAGTCGTCCGAGAGGGGCTGCTGGCGGTATTTTAGTTTGTTTGGTTTATTTTAAATAAAGATTATTTTGATTGTTCGCCGGTTCCCGCCTCCTTCTTCCCTGAACATTGCTACACTGGTGCCGAAACCCTGGAAGAGGGATGAACGCGCTGTCAGAGAGTCCTCGCCGCTGTGGGAAATCCGCGGTGCCATCGAGCGGGTGCGCGAGTCGCCGCCTCTCGCCGTGGGCCGGAGCCTGCTGCCATCTGCCGGGGAGGGGAGGAGCAGGGAGCGGGGGACTCGCGGCCATGGACGCTCGAGGCGGTGCACTGGAGTGAGTTGCCGGTTGGGCGGTCGCGCTCCCTGCCGGCCGCCTGGGTATTGGAGGGGCGGCTGCCATCCGGGAGGGAGAGGAGGAGTCGCCGCCGCTCGCCGTGGGCCGGAGCCTGCTGCCGTCCACCAAAGATGGGGAGGAGCAGGGAGCGGGGGACTCCTGCCGTCTACCCAAGGCACCCGAGGAGCCGTCGCCGTCCACCGGGCGGCGGAGGAGCGTCGAGCCGTCCACCGAGGGCTACCCAGCGTCACCGCCAGGCACCGCGGAGGAGATCGCCCAGCTGGTGGGGGACCAGATGGCAGCGTGTTGTGGGAACCGGACCAAGTTTTTTTTTTTTTTTTTCCTCTCTCCCCTCTCTCGATCTGTCGCTCCTCATGCTTCCGTCTCCGTTTCCCTCGGCTTGTCGGTCCATACCCCCCAGGGATCGCCGCCGCCGGGGGGGAGTAGGCACAGGCTCGTGGGTGCCCCCCGGCCTGTGAGGGGCGATGGGGGTATGTGGCGAACAGGACGGCCGAGGGACGTGAGAGAACGGCGCGAGGCCGGTGGTGCGATTGCTAATGAGCAGCACCTGTATAGCACACCGGTCTCGCATCTCTCACGGAGGAGCGGAAGCATAAAGGGGGAGCGACGACATTAATGATCGAGAGAGGAACAGGCCTGTATTTTAGTTGAGTTTTGGTATGTGTTTTATTTTAGCCAGCAGTCGTCCGCGAGGGGCTGCTGGCCGTTAGTTTATTTTGGGTAAGCCAGCAGTCGTCCGAGAGGGGCTGCTGGCGGTATTTTAGTTTGTTTGGTTTATTTTAAATAAAGATTATTTTGATTGTTCGCCGGTTCCCGCCTCCTTCTTCCCTGAACATTGCTACAGTGATATTTAATATGTGATGTATTCATGGGTTGAGGTATGTCGTTATTTTTATCCTTTATTGGAATCTGAATTTAAAGCACTTTGGTTCAACCTGGGTTGTGTTTTAACAGTGCTGTATAAATAAAACAAACAGAAACAGAAGAGTGGGAGAACATGTGCGGGACAATCTGGCTGCTGCGGTGTCTGCTCCAAACATCCGTGTGCCTGCTCTCCATGAGCATGACTACCTTTAAAACATTTAAGAAGATTAAAATGTTTTACAATTCATGTTGTCAGCATTCCGTTTCTTGCCAAATGTAATTTTATAGGTTTACAATTACATGCAAATAATTGTTAGAGCTTTACTACCTTTGTAGTGTAGTGGGCTAAACCAGTGGTTCTCAAAGTGGGGTCCAGGGGGTCCGCGAAATAATTTTAAAACCCTATGGACGGAATCGCGGAATCCAGTCCATAGGGGAAATTCTTGGCAGAGTGCTCCTGCTCTCTCTTTCTCTCCCCCCACAAACGCGCGCGCATATCCAGAGAGAACAGTGAATCCGCGAATATACAGTAGCCTAGCCTAGTTGTAAAATCAAAGTTAAGAGGCTAGGTTTAAATTTTTCAGTTCTTTTTTTTTTATCCATCAGTTTATTTAAACTGTTTTAAATTAATATTGTTTAAGACGTTTAGTAGCTTGTCTATGTCATTTGTAATGGAAGCCCGTTTCCGCCACTGAATACAAAAAAAGAAAAGAAAAGGTAATTGTGACTTTAAAGTCAGAATTGTGAGATTAAAAAGTCACAATTAGCCTACCTTTTTTATAGTTTTATATTGCGAACACGGGCTTTCATTCTCTTTGATAGGCGGCATAGGTCTACATTTGTAAAAATGTATGAGCCTTTTGCCTTTACACAAGAGCGTCATCTCCAGAGCTGCTATGAGTCACTTTGAGAACGTTTCAGCATTTAATTTGATACAAAAATAGGGGCGGTTCTAGGGTCAGTGGATATTCGGGCTTTAGCCCAAACTAAAATTGGGTATTTTTATTTAAATGAATGCATTGATTATAAAAGTGATTTAAGTGAATAACCGGGTGGTGATGGTGCAGTGGATAAGACACATGCCTTTGGTGTGAGAGACCCGGGTTTGAATCCACTGTGAGACACCAATGTGTCCCTGAGCAAGACACTTAACCCCTAGTTGCTCCAGAGGCGTGCGACCTCTGACATATAGCAATTGTAAGTCGCTTTGGATAAAAGCGTCAGCTAAATGAGTAAATGTGAATAAAGAAAAATAAAGGTTTATTGTATTAGTGAAATAATTACAGTTGTAAAATATTAAATCTTTATCTACTTACGTTTTACCAGGCGTTCGTTCACTGATAACATCCTTCTGTGAACGGTAAGCCCCGCATTCTTTAATCATTGTGACACCGATGAGCTAACGTTAGACCACTGAACTTTTAGTCATCCAACGAACAGAGCCGTGCGTAACGGAGTAGCATCAGAGCAGAGCAGCATCAAGAATATCAAATACATTGCAGTGAATCTCTTATTTGCATCTTAAGGTTATTGCCAATAATAATGACAGGTTTGCGAAAAGTGTAGAACTCGGTGAGCTCGCGCAAAACACATCTTCAGCACGCGACTCGTTTAAACGCCTCTGATTGGCCGATGCGTTCAACAGACATGTCTGTAATTGGCTACAGTGCTCAACGCTGCAAAAGTACGTTGTAAGTACCTTTAATGCAAAGGGAAAAATATAAATAAAACTGTAATATGCACTTTTCATGATTAGGTAATCACGGCAGCTGTAATCTTATTCACATTTGTTTTTCTGATTAATTGTTTTGCTCTATGAGAAAGACAAGGTAGCAAAATCTTTTTTTAACTACAACCCACCAAAATAAAAGTTTTGTTTAACTTAATTACTAGGATGTGTTCTGCAACAGTGTTAATTCTGTTATGAGTTGACATTGATATAAGGTGCAATTTGTCCATTGATTTAAAGCTGATGCACGTAAAGTCACATTACATAATTTAAATATTATTTTAAATGGATGGTTCACCCAAAAAAAATGAAAAGTGTGTCATCATTTGCTCACCCTTAAGTTGTTCTAAACCTGAATGAGTTTCTTTCTCCTGCTGAACAGAAAAGAAGATATTTTGAAGAATGTGGGTAACCAAACAGTTTCTGGTACTTTTTTAAAAAAAAACATATGGAAGTCAATGGGGTCCATCAACTGTCTGGTTACTGACATTCTTCAAAATATCTTCTTTTGTGTTCAGCAGGAGAAAGAAACTCATTCAGGTTTGGAAAAACTTGAGGGTGAGTAAATTATGAGAGAATTTTAAATTTGGGTGAACTATTATTTTAATGTAAAATGTTAATGTTTTAATTTTAATCTAGGGAATTTTGATGTTCCCTTTCGTTGTCACTCCGAGTTACGTCGGATGACGACGAATGGGGTTTTGCTTAGAAAGCCTATCAACTTCAAGTATTACAAAACGAGCCAATGGCAAAGAAATGCCATGGGTCTGCGGAATTTGCATGGCGTAACTCCGCCCCACCTCGTGGGTATAAAAGGAGGAAGCCGGCAGCAAGCAGATATGTTTTCGCTTCGGAGCCAAGTGTATTCTTCTCTCCACAAGCCATCTCTGAATTGTCAGCTTTACAAACGAGTACCTCGAGTGTTGGTGTGACGGCGATCTACGGCGAGAGCGTGCTTCCTGCTGATCTGTTGCAGTGGTCTGCCAGTCGGTGCGTTTCTCCCCGGGTGCTTCAACACTTGAGTTTTCTCTCACTAAAAGAGCTTACACGTGGCACGTCTTTTTAAAGATGTGTCGCCCGTGTACTTCTGGTTGCGGCAGATTGGTATCGGACTCTGATGGGCACGAACGTTGAATAGTTGGTTTGGGCATTGATCATGCTAGAGCAGCGCTCGTGGATGACTCATGTTCTCTCTGTGGGAACATGACCATCGCGTCATTACGGTCGAGACTCCGTGAACTCGCAAGAGTGAGAGTCCCCTCATCCACCCCCCGTCCTGCGGCTGGTGGCCAGGGTGACCTGAGGGTTACGGTCTGGAACAAGGCGCCGACTATGTGTCCGCGACCCCAGCCCCCCTCTTCAATGACGGTGCCCGCTAGTGAACTGCTGATTCCCGCGGGTCTACCCTCTGGTGGCCCGCGTGTTTCAGTTGAAGCTACAGAGGAAGATGCCATGTCTGTTGCAGCATCACTAGGCGGGTTTGACTCTTCTGGAAGTGAGGGCTCGTCACAGCTGCCACCTTCCGGTGTGCATACCGCTGTGCTCGAGTCTGATCCGGAGATGACGGCCATGCTTTCCCGGGCAGCCGCGAGCATCGGACTTGAGTGGAGGCCTCCACCCTGTCCTGAGCGCTCGCGGCTGGACGATTGGTTTTTGGGTAAGGCCGCCAACCCTCGTCCTCGGCAAACCCCAATACCTTTCTTCCCGGATGTGCATGATGAGATCTTGAAGTCCTGGAAGACCCCCCTGTCTTCTCGGGACCGCTCGCTGGTCTCATCCGCCTTTCCTCCCCTCGATGAGGCAGCTGCCCGTGGGTACACTGGGCTTCCCCCGGTTGAACGCTCTGTTGCCATGCAACTATGTCCTCAGAGTGCTTCTTCTCGGGGCGAGCCTAAGCACCCATCCAAAGCCTGTATATTTTCGTCGACCCTGGTGGCGAAGTCTTACAGAGCGGCGGGACAGGCGGCTGCTTCACTGCATGCTATGGCCACTCTGCAGGTCTACCAGGCCCAGATGCTCAGAGACATGCACGAGGGTAGGACAAACCCAGGGCTCTTTGATGAGCTGCGCGCCGCGACCGACCTTGCTCTCCGGGCGACGAAGGTTACCGCGCGCTCCCTGGGTTTGGTGATGTCCACAGCTGTGGTCCAGGAGCGACATCTGTGGCTGAACCTGGCTGACATGCGGGACGCTGAGCGGACCCGTCTGCTTAACGCCCCCTTGTCCCAGGCCGGCCTCTTCGGCGGTGCAGTTGAAGACTTTGCCCAACAGTTTTCAACTGCCCAGAAACAGACTGAGGCCATCAGACACATTCTGCCCCGCCGGCCCGCTGCTGCCTCCACCTTGCCGGCCGGGCAGACGCCTCGACCTGTTTCCCGCCGAGGGCGCCCTCCTGCGGCTCCCGCCCCTCCCGCCCGGACCACGCAGCAGCCTCCACCCAGGGCCGGTCGCGGAGGAAGCCGTAAGAAGGCGCCACAGCCCTCTCCTGCCCCGCCCCCCGCTAAACGCCGGGCCAAGCGGCGCTCCTGAGACGGGCTGTTCAGGGATGATGGTTGTTTCTCAGGAGGTGGTAGCAGGACCACTCCTTCCCCCGTTGGAGGGCCGGGGGAGAATCTTTTGTTCTCCACTCCCCGCTGCTCACCCATAATGTGGTTAAAGTCAGAAACAATCCCCTCATCCCTGAGCTCACAGAGTTCTCGGGCGACACAGAGCGCCGCCCACAAGCCGTGCTCTCCTCGCCCCCCTCTGTCCCAGAGGCGGTTGACACGGCGTGCCGTCTACGGACCGCTTCGCCCCTGTCCCCCTCTGTCGCCAGATCCCTGGCAGAGCAGGCCCCCGCGGGACGACCAGCCTGGTCCTCCCCTGGCCCCCTCTGCCAGGGCGCGGTTGCTAACTGTGCCCCCTCTCCGGGCCGCTATGCCGTCCACATCTGGGCCAGTTACTCCGCTTCGCTGCCCCTCCGGGGGGACGCCTGTGGCTCGCATGATCCCGTTGGTTCAGTTCCTGGGAGCCTGGCTAGAGCTTCCCCGTCTGTCCAACTGGATCGCGCGTACCGTCAGGCTCGGCAAACGATTCAGTTCGTTTTCTCGGTATGGACATCGACTCGGTCGCCATGTCCACGCAGCTTACGAGCGAGCGGCGCAGTCACTGCTGACTTGCCTAAGACAATTCGAGGGCAAGAGTGCAGTTCCACTGAAACTTTTTCAGAGGCTCCTGGGGCATATGGCATTTGCAGCCGCGGTCACGCCGCTCGGATTGCTTCATATGAGACCGCTTCAGCTTTGGCTTCGCGACCGAGTCCCGAGGTGGGCATGGCAACACGGCACGTTCCGAGTACCAGTTACTCCGACCTGCCGTCAGTTCTTCACCCCGTGGGCGAACCTCGGTTTTCTCAGGGCCGGTGTCCCCCTGGCACGAGCTTCCCGGCATGTTGTTGTCTCAACAGATGCCTCCACCACGGGCTGGGGCGCCATGTGCAATGGACATGCTGCTGCGGGCTCCTGGACAGGACCCCAGCGGCTGTGGCATGTCAATTGCCTCGAGTTGTTGGCAGTACGCCTTGCCCTGCACCGCTTCCGGGCGTTGCTCAGGGGTCAACACGTACTAGTCCGTTCAGACAATACCGCCACTGTAGCGTACATCAACCATCAAGGTGGTCTACGCTCCCGCCGTATGTCACAACTCGCTCGCCACCTCCTCCTATGGAGTCAGAAGCATCTGAGGTCGCTTCGAGCCATCTTCATTCCCGGAGCGCTGAACTGTGCAGCCGACGAGCTCTCACGGCTTCAGCCCCTCCCTGGAGAATGGCGACTCCATCCCCAGTCGGTTCAGCTGATTTGGGACCAGTTCGGGGACGCGCAGATAGATCTGTTTGCCTCTCACGACTCGACCCATTGCGCCCAGTTCTATTCCCTGACCGAGGGCACGCTCGGCACGGATGCTCTGGCGCACAGCTGGCCGCAGGGCCGCAAGTATGCGTTTCCCCCAGTGAGCCTTCTTGCGCACACTTTGCGCAAGGTCAGGGAGGACGAGGAGCAGGTCATTCTGGTTGCCCCTTACTGGCCCAACCGGACCTGGTTCCCCGAACTAGTACTCCTCGCGACAGCACCTCCCTGGCCGATCCCTCTGAGGAAGAACCTTCTTTCTCAGGGACGGGGCACCCTATGGCACCCTCGTCCCGATCTTTGGAACCTCCACGTGTGGCTCCTGGATGGGACGAGGCAGGTTTGAGTACCCTACCACCAGCGGTGGTGGCTACCATCACTTCCGCTAGAGCGTCGTCCACGAGACACGTCTATGCGTTGAAGTGGAACCTCTTCGTCAACTGGTGCTCTTCTCACCGAGAAGACCCCCGGAGATGCTCGATCAGTGTTGTGCTTTCCTTCCTTCAACAGGGGTTGGAGCGAAGGCTGTCTCCCTCCACCCTGAAGGTCTATGTTGCCGCCATTGCCGCACATCATGACCTCATCGAAGGTAAGTCGGTGGGGAAGCACGACCTGGTCATCAGGTTCCTGAGAGGAGCGAGGAGACTAAATCCTCCTCGTCCTCCTCTCGTTCCCTCTTGGGACCTCTCAGTGGTTCTAACTGCCCTGAAGAGTGCTCCCTTTGAGCCCCTGCAATCAGTCGAGCTTAAGTTCCTGTCTATGAAGACAGCGCTCCTGGTTGCACTGGCCTCCATCAAGAGGGTTGGGGACCTGCACGCATTCTCCGTTGACGAAGCGTGCCTGGAATTTGGGCCGGCTTCCTCTCACGTGATCCTGAGACCCCGGCCTGGATACGTGCCCAAAGTTCCTACCACTCCCTTTCGGGACCAGGTGGTGAACCTGCAAGCGCTGCCCTCGGAGGAGGCAGACCCAGCCTTGGCACTGCTCTGTCCAGTACGCGCTCTCCGCGCCTATGTAGACAGAACGCAGTGTTTCAGGACCTCAGACCAGCTATTTGTCTGTTATGGTGGGAAGCTGAAGGGAAAGGCTCTCTCCAAGCAAAGGTTGTCTCACTGGATAGTGGACACCATTGCTTTGGCTTACCAGCAGCAAGGTCGACCGTGCCCCCTTGGTGTGACTGCCCACTCCACCCGGAGTGTGGCGTCCTCTTGGGCTCTAGCACATGGCGCCTCGCTAACAGACATCTGCAGAGCTGCAGGCTGGGCGACACCTAACACATTCGCCAGATTCTATAATCTCCGAGTGGAGCCTGTGTCCTCTCATGTACTCGCTTCAACCAGCTAGTACTGGACCCGCTCAGGTGTCTTCGCTTGCTGGCCATTCCACTCCACGGACTGGATACGTGCGATATTTTCCTCAGGTGAGCTTCTCCGAAAGCCCTGGGTTCCTCCAGCACTCCTGACGTCGGCGCCAGTGTCTATTGCCTGCGCGTTGGCTAGCTGCCTCCCGTGTGCATTGTCCCTCCTCTGAGCGACCCCCACATGTGTATTTCCACTGTAAGCCTCTCTGAGCATGTGTCTTTCCGTTGGCAAGCCGTTGAAATATTCCACCTGCGGCTGAACACCCCAGTGTTCTCCATATGCATCCCTCCGGGTCATATGTGTATTCTCTAAGTCCCCCCCCCCCCTCTCTGGGTTGGCAATAATTGCATATTTCCTCTAAGCTATGGGATATGCTCCCCAGTGTACCTTGGTATTCCTGTTCTAAATTGGAGTCCTTCGTCCGTGCCAGTCTCACGACAAGGATCTCAGATTTACGCAGGGCACTGGAAGACAGCCGCGAAGGTGGCGTGATTAGACTGGTAACCCCATTCGTTGTCATCCGACGTAACTCGGAGTGACAACAAAAGGGAATGTCTCGGTTACGTATGTAACCCTCGTTCCCTGAGTAGGGAACGGAGACATTACGTCTGCCCGCCACTTTCCACTGTACCGCGGGGATCGCATGAGCTCAGTCTTGGCTCCTCAGCGAAGAAACATATCTGCATGTTGCCGGCTTCCTCCTTTTATACCCACGAGGTGGGGCGGAGTTACGCTATGCAAATTCCGCAGACCCAGGTCACTTCTTTACCATTGGCTCGTTTTGTAATACTCGAAGTCGATAGGTGTTCTAAGCGAAACCCCATTTGTCGTCATCTGACGTAACGTCTCCGTTCCCTACTCAGGGAACGAGGGTTACATACGTAACCGAGACGATTCTCTCCCCTTACACTAACCCTACCCCTTAACCGGCCCATCACAGAACACTTTATGCATTTTTACATTTTCAAAATTCAAAGCTTAGAATATTTATTAAACCATTTCCCTCGTGGGGACTGCTGACTGGTCCAAACAATGTAGGCAATCTCAGGTTTTACTATCCATGTGGGGACATTTGTGGACATTTGGTCCCCGCAATGTAATATAGAGACTACCCCCGCTAGCAGCAGAGGCCCAACCCTTTCAACAGTTTAACCCAACAGGTTATAACCCCGCCCACTTCCAGTGACCTGCAGCTCTTGGCACATACTGGGGCGCACTCGACCCGGATCTCCACAGCAGGGTGTTTCTAGGCTGCAAAAACATTCCAGACAGCGTTGCCGGTTCATGCACATTTGTAGCTTCTGTGGCAGCGCCCATGCCCGCATTGTATGTCCAGTGTAAAAATCTGACTTTAAACTAGCTCATCGCCCAGACGCTGACTTTACTCATTATCTGCTGTCAGGCCTCAAAAACGTCTTTAAACCCGGCCTAGAATGCCTACTCTCCCTAAACACCATATGTAATAATCTTCAATCCGCCCTCATAGAACCTGAAACTTTAAAAAAAACGCCTAATAATCGACCTGTCAGCCCTGCACAATTTCCCGTTCCCAAGCATAAACAGCTTGATCTCTCTCGACGAATTTTCGCTTAGATACCACGACAAAGATCAGGCAATCCACATGATCAAAATCGCAGGTCGGGGTGCTTGGCTTGCAAAATTTATATTTATATTACATCTGCTTTCAAAGTAATGTCTATCCAGCCAGATTCATGGCACCTATTCGGAGTTCGCTGGCTCGGGAAATACTATTTCGCAATGCGTTTAACTTTCGGATGCAAAAGCTTAAAATGATTGAATGATTAAAATTATTTTTTAGTAATCTCGCCTCCTGATGCCATCCCAGCCGCGCATATCCTCACAGTCCAAAACTTTTTTCTGAGCTCGGAATTCCCATCGCCCAGGAAAAAACCATGATCCCTGCAACATCCATCAAGTTCCTAGGAATTAATTTGGATTCAGTCTAATTCCAAGCATCTCTGCCTAAAGAAAAAATCAACTGTTCAAAACGCGAACTCCTATCCCTGCTCGGCCATTTAAACTTCACAATGCGCATCATTCCGCATGATCCCTTCATATCGCATCTCCTCTCGCTCGTGTCCTCCGTCCACTTGCTAGAAGACCTCATCTCCATAACTCAAGCATGTCGTGGCGAACTCAGGTTGTGGTTAACATTCCTAAACCAGTGGAACGGCCTATCCTTTTTCTATAACAATCCTGTTTCGTCCCCCATCGATATCCAACTGTTCACGGACTACGCCCCCTCAATCGGTTTCAGGGGATTTTATCAAGGACATATCAGCTCCAGGACATATCACAATCCTCAGCTCTATTCGAGCTTTACCCTCTCGTAGTAGCAGCTTTTCTGTGGGGGAAAGAATGGGCCGCTAGCAGCATTTTAGTGCATTGTGACAACGACGCAAAAGTGCATTGCATTAACAAAGGCCGTTCCCACGTGGCTGACGTGAAGCTCTGGCTGGACGTGGCTGACGTGAAGCTCTGGCTGGACGTGGCTGACGTGAAGCTCTGGCTGGACGATCTCTGGCTGGACGGTCTCTGGCTGGACGGTCTCTTGCTTAGGAGCAACCGGACACGTCGTTGAGGAGGCCATTCTTCTCCTCCTCCTCCGTCTCCGGACCACCGGACTCGGGACCACCGGAACTGGGACCACCGGAACAGGGACCAGCGGTGAAGGCCTGGCGTGACACGGGATGAAGCTCTCCAAACATCTGGAGAGCGCATCTCTCCAGCCCAGACCGGAGAGATCGGGGAGTTCCCTCGGGTTGACCTCCTTAGCCCCCAGCCGGTAACAGACTTTAATTGCCTCGTCATCCAGGGAGCAGGAGGCAGCAAGAGGAACAAACCCCCACGTATACTGGAACAGATCAAGGCTTTCCAGGGCCAAAGCCGCGATCTGTCCAGCGAACTCCCGGTCTAGCCTGTGTAGATCAGGCGAGATCCGTGCTGCTGGATTCATATTCAGTGAGTTGTTCTGTAACGATGCGGGAAGAATGAAGCGAGCAGTGAATCCAATTGCAAGCACATTTATTTATAAAAAACAAAAGAAACTCAGACCAGGAACACAGAAACAGCAACCATTACAACATTAAAAACTCACAAAGACAGGGCTGAAACACAGGGCTTAAATACAGGAGTAAACGAGCTAAACAAGATAACAAGAGGGCGTGGTAAATCAGAAACACCTGGGGATACTTATAAACTAGAAAAACTACAAAGGACTACAAATCATGACACAGCACAGGAAATAACTAAAGTTCACACAAGACAAGGGAAACACAGGACAGACAGGAACAAGACATGAACCCACACCGTGACACATACAGTCACACAAAGTGTGTGTGTGTGTGTGTGTGTGTGTGTGTGTGTGTGTGTGTGTGTGTGTGTGTGTGTGTGTGTGTGTGTGTGTGTGTGTGTGTGTGTGTGTGTGTGTGTGTGTGTGACAGAGAAGTGTCCCGACGGATCACCACCTTATCGTGGTGGGGCACTTTGCGTGTCTCCGTGACCCCTAGAGCTATGTCGGTGGGAGTCTTGTACTCCTGGTAGGGCCACCCATGCCGAACAGGTCAAAGGGTAGAGGCCAGACAAAGAGTGATCCCAAACGCCTCAACGATGGAGCTGCCGGAAAATGGTGGGTGTGAGAGAACCACCAAAATGGCGGAAAAGTCTGAAGAAGGCAGCCCCACTGCCACGTGGGTAAACCCGGAGGGGTACAGTGGCTAGGGGAGTAAACCCTGATGAAAAAACTCCTTTCAGACGAAGGTCGTCATGGGTTCTTTCATGCCACCGGAAATCCTTCTGGAAGGAGCCAAGATGGTGGGAGTGTGGAATGCACACCTGCACCTCCACCTTAATCCTTTCCTATGTGCAAGCTTCTTGCTTCCCTTGTTCCCCCCATCACCCCCCCCCCCCCCCCCCCACTCCTAAAAAGTCCTGGATTGGTCCTGGATCTAATGCAACGCTATGGGTGGTTGGATCAGAGAAGAGGCCTGGACTATAAATTCCCTGGAATTCCTGTAGAGGGTGCTCTCTGCCTCTTTGATTGCCCCGGTGTTGTACTGTGTGTTTGGCACACAGTACAAACACCCCCCCCCCCCCCACTCCTAAAAAGTCCTGGATTGGTCCTGGATTTAATGCAACGCTATGGGTGGTTGGATCAGAGAAGAGGCCTGGACTATAAATTCCCTGGAATTCCTGTAGAGGGTGCTCTCTGCCTCTTTGATTGCCCCGGTGTTGTACTGTGTGTTTGTCACATAAGGTGTATACTTTTACATGTTACGTTGGGCGATCGTTCCTCTCGTTACTTTACATGTTGTTAAATGAGTTCCAAGCGCGCTGTATTTTATGGGCATGAGCGATGCTCAATTTACAAATGAATCACTCTTTTGGGTCGATTCTGTTCAAAGACTTCATCAAACAAGTTGGCAGATCTGTCTAAATCGGTTCGCGAATCAGTTCTGTTCAGTTCCTCACGCACTGAATCACTGAAGCGCGTTCAATCACACTCGACACGGAGTCGTAACAGGAAGATTTAAGAACACCAAGAGCTACAGTTTAGTCTAGTGAAAGCAAATCTGCAAATGCATCATATTTTTTGCCAGCGATGAAGATCTTTATTAGTTGAACATCTTCTTAAGCTGTCCATTGTGTACAGTTTATGAAATGAACACCCGCCATCCCGCGGTAATGTGTGTTGCGCAGGGGCATAGTCACACGAATAGTTTACATTGATTGAAACTAGTTTGTTTAAAAAGGCTTTTGCCGGTAAAGGCAGGTTCACATAAAATCATTATGACATATGACATTATTTTTCGATCTAACTAGCATCTGGTTTGGCGATGCGAAAAAAGGACTGTAGCTACATCGTGCTTATTATTTTTTTCTTCTTCCAATTAGCCTAAGTTACTATGTTTAAAAAAAAACGACGAAAACTTATTCAATTAGTTACTTGTTCAATTAATAAACAGTTTCTTTGATGACAAATCGCTAAAGATGAAATTGGCCTCCCTTTCTGTCATTGTAATTGTGCGTTTTATTTATTTCTTTTATTTTATAATTTTCTTTGAACGATATTCGACTTTTGCTCCTCTATTGTCGAATGGCATTTTTGGCAGAAATTCACATCCCTACGCGAGGCAAACTATTCTCAAAGACTTACTTTTAGACATTATTTGGGTAGCACACATATTCTGAATGCCTTCGGCAGAATTCAAATGAGCCATTTTAATCTAGATTAATCTAGATTAATTCCAAGATTCCAGTGAGATTAATCTAGATAAAAAAATTAATCTATGCCCACCTCTAATATATATATATATATATATATATATATATATATATATATATATATATATATATGTTTATATGTATATGTTTTTCTAATATAAAAATAAAGAAAAATAAAGATAAAAATGTCTGTTCTTCTGGACGCTCCGCTTTCAAGAAAACTACACCTTTCAGCGGCGTTCCAGAGGTTTCTTCCTCACCAATCTATGTTCCTGAAACTGGCATAGAGTGCAAAGAAGAAGACCTGATGCCGAGGCTATCAGGCTTCTAAGGGTGGTCCCCTCCGGGGTTGGGACGGTTTTGAGAAATCGTTTCTCCTCGGCGCCCTCTGGGGTGCGACTCTCTGAGGAGGGTCGCAGCGCTGCCAGTTCGGTTGTTCCCTGCCGGTTCGCCGTTCATGGCACCGAGGTGTCAGCGTCCCCATACGATCCTCCGAGGAGGGTCGTAGAGCAGTCAGTTCGGTCTCCCTGCCGGTTCGCCGTTTCAGGGTGCCGAGGTGCCTGCTTTTTCCTAGGATCCTCCGAGGAGGGTCGTAGGAACTAAGCTAGTTAGATCTAGGCAAGATCTGAGGACTGTCGTCATCTCTAATAAAGCTTAGACAAGAAGTCCTTTCGAATGAAAAAAAGAAAAAAGAGGGACAGTTTTGAGAAATCGTTTCTCCTAACGGCGCTCTCTGGGGTGCGACTCTCTGAGGAGGGTCGCAGCGCTGCCAGTTCGGTTGTTTCCTGCCGGTTCGCCGCTTCAGGGCGCCGAGGTGTCAGCGTCCCCGTCCAATCCTCTGAGGAGGGTTGTAGAATGGTCAGTTTGGTTGTTCCCTGCCGGTTCGCCGCTTCAGGGCACCGAAATGATTGTTCAATCAAATCCAGAGGCCAGTCTCGAGAGACTGGTTCCCTTATCGGAATTTCTGGCAGCGTGGAAACTTCTGCCAAATATTTCTCTATGGGTCCTGCACATAATAGAAAAGGGTTACAGAATTCAGCTCGGTTCTCGTCCGCCCAGATTTCAGGGGGTCCTCCCTACGGTAGTGGACTCACAGCAGGCTCTGGTTATGGAGCATGAAGTATTGACACTTCTTCAAAAAGGAGCTATAGAAAGGGTTTCTCCTCCCAGCAGAGAGTCGGGGTTTACAGCCGTTACTTCATTGTTCCAAAGAAGGATGGAGGGTTGCGTCCTATTCTAGATATGCGCCATTTAAACAGCAGAGTTCAGAAACTCAAGTTCAGAATGCTTACACTCAAACAGATTGTATCACAGATTCAGTCCAAGGACTGGTTTGTCACAATAGACTTACGCGTACTTCCAAGTATCTATCCATTCTCATCACAGGAAGTTCCTGAGGTTCGCTTTAAAAACGGGGGCGAAGCATACCAGTATCGGGTTCTTCCGTTTGGCCTAGGTTTATCACCCCGCACCTTTACAAAATGCGTGGATGCTACTCTGGCTCCTTTGAGACTCCAGGGCATTCGCGTATTATATTATATCGACGATTGGTTGATCCTAGCTCAATTTGAGCATATGGCAGTTCGGCATCGAGATGTCGTTCTGTCTCATTTAAAGATGTTGGGGTTGCCACTCAACGCCAAGAAGAGTGTGATCCTCCCAGCTCAGAGGACCACTTTTCTAGGTGTATTATGGGTTTATCTAGGCCAGTCACTCACTGTGAAACAGTTTCAGACTGTGGGTCTCATGGCAGCTGTGTCCAACGTAATTACTTTTGGCCTTCTGTACATGAGATCCCTGCAGTGGTGGCTCAGGACCAAGGGGTTTTCTCCGAGGGGGAAATCCGTTTTCGCAATATCAAGGTCACGCGGCTATGCCTACGTGCCTCGGTCATGTGGAAGAACCTTGGTTCCTTGCCCAGGCCCAGTGCTGGGGGTTTCTTGTCGACGCATAATGCTATCGACGGATGCTTCCCTCACAAGTCGGGAGTGATCATGAGTGGTCGCTCGACGGAGGGTCCGGACAACACACTGACGATCTCGTATATCAGAGCAGATATCCTGTTGAGGCAGGGGCTGAGGCCCGGGGAATGGAGACTTCACCCCGAGGTGGTGGAGCTCCTATGGGAGATCTTTGGTCAAGCTCAGGTTGATCTTTTCACATCATACGATACAACCCATTATCCGCTATAGTTTTCCCTCACATATCCAGCTCCTCTCGGACTGGACGCTATGGTGCAGGTGTGGCCGAGGCTGCACCTGTACACATTCCCCCCGATATCAATGCTCCCAGGACTTCTTCAGGGCGACGAGGTGTCAGCGTCCCCGTGCAATCCTCTGAGGAGGGTTGTAGAACGGTCAGTTCGGTTGTTCCCTGCCGGTTCGCCGCTTCAGGGCACCGAAATGATTGCTCAATCAAATCCAGAGGCCAGTCTCGAGAGACTGGTGCCCTTATCGGAATTTCTGGCAGCGTGGAAACTTCTGCCAAATATTTCTCTATGGGTCCTGCACATAATAGAAAAGGGTTAAACGGAGTTGTGGAAACGGTGGGCTTGGCCTCTGAGGGGGCCCAGCTCATAGAATCCGGTCTCTCGACTGAGGTCGTTGAGACCGTCCTTCAATCCAGAGCTCCTTCCACGAGAAAACTACATGGCGTGGAGAACGTTTTTTAATCTTGTTAACTGCTCGGTTGGTACAGTTCTCGATTTCCTACAAGACCGTTTCTCTGCTGGATTATCTCCCTCCACCTTAAAGGTGTACGTAGCGGCGATATCTGCTTATCACCCCTCTCGGGGCTTCTTCTCTTGGGAGTGATCCTCTTATTATATGTTTTCTCCGTGGTACATTGAGGCTCAGGCCTGCACTGCAATCTAGAGCACCGGCTTGGGATTTGGCCATTGTACTTGAGGGTCTGGCCTTGGCTCCCTTCGAGCCCATCTAGGAGGTTTCAGAAAAATTCCACACTCTAAAGACTATATTTCTCCTTGCTATTTCATCTATCAAGAGAATTGGTGATTTACATGCTCTGTCGGTTGCTCCTTCATGTCTGGAATTTGCACCTGGTATGGTGAAAGCATTCCTCTACCCTAGACCGGGTTATATTCCTGAGGTCCCACTAAATGTTGGGGGCCCAATAGTGCGGCAGGCCTTTTATCCTCCACCCTTTAATACCCCAGATCAGGAACAGCTTAACCTGTTATGTCCAGTCCGGGCTTTAGATGCCTACGTTCACAGAGCTGCTCTGTGGCGTAAATCTGAGCAATTATTTGTTTGTTTTGGGTCACTCAAGAGAGGATGCCCTGCATCTAAACAGGTGATGAGTAAATGGATAGTCGAGGCTATTTCATTGGCTTATGAAGCGGCCGGACAGCCTTGACCTATGGCTGTGCGGGCCCATTCTACTCGGAGTATGGCGGCCTCTATGGCCTTTATTTCGGGAGTTTCCCTTCTTGACGTGTGTAATGCGGCAGGATGGTCCTCTCCGCATACATTTGTCAGGTTTTATGACCTTGACCTCTCCACTCCTGGGGCGAGGTTGCTTGCTTCTTAGTGTGCGCAGGACTTCACACAGAACGGGCATTTGTCATTATGGCATAGTGGGGATGGGGTTCCCACCGCGTCTCAAACGCAGCTCGAGTTCCCTTGAAAGGGAACGTCTCAGGTTACGTATGTAACCCTGGTTCCCTGATAGGGAACGAGACGCTGCGTTTGCCTGCCATACTTCCTGCATGCCCTGATCGACTTGCTTCAGGCATTTCAGAAGCTGTCGCGGTCTGATTTCAAGGGTGCTTTATAGTTTCCTGGTCAATGACGTCACCTATGTCGTAGCGGGCTTCCATTGGACTGATTTTACACGTGCTTCACGACGTATCACGCAGAGCGTTCCCAACGCGTCTCAAACGCAGCGTCTCGTTCCCTATCAGGGAACCAGGATTACATACGTAACCTGAGACGTTTTCTTTGTAGGCCGAAAGGCCGTTATTTTTCTCCTGGTTATTGTGCTAGTTAAGGAGATAGGGTATTTCATTGTATGTTTTGTTTCTTTTTTTTTTTTGATTCACAGGAAAGGTAGTTTTCGTGGGAAAGTTAGTTCTGTTTGGTTTATTGTTTTGGCATTAGCTCACCCCTGAAGATCTTGCTTCCAATCTTTTCCCCTGCTTGTTTGATTGTTTGATTCTGTATTTTCAAGATATTGTTTTATGAATGTAAACACAATGCGGCCTGAAAACAACTCAGAGGGCAAGAAAATAGCAATAAACTCAAGCTAACTAAAGGAATTGGTTTTGTTGTTTATGTTACACCTTGACCTAGACCAGGGATCGAAACATAAATTGGGGGCACGTCCGCTGCATATCAATGAAGGTAATTGATATTAGTTTCACATGCATTTGTTGCCTGGTAAGTTAATTTTCCTTGGGTGCGCGACGAATTTGAGGAGTGTAAGCATGGAATTTGATTTAACGTCATTTACGTTGTCTCCTACCACGGAGGAATTTAATAAATGTCGTAAAGCTGATTTGTTACAAATTGCAGATTTCTTTAATATTGTTGTTCCTAGGGAGGGGCGAAAAAAAGTTGTTAAAGAGAAGTTGTATAGCAAATTGGTGGAGGCTAGAATTTTGCCTGATGTATCTGTGGAAGGAGTAACTGGGACGGGTGCTGAGGCAGCAGTTGATGGAGATACCTTTTCTTTTCATAGCATAGATCCTAGTCATTCCCGATTTGATCCTATGCTAGCTATTAAATTGAAAGAGTTGTACTTGCAGTTAAAAAAACAGGATTATGATGCACAGCTTCTTTATTTTTCGGACTCGGGAGTTAGAGGCTGATAGCAAATTTAATTTACGCAGGTTGGAACTACAAGCCAAATTACCACTTAATGTGCCTGTGCCTCTGCCCAGATCTAGACCACCATCTCCTCGTTTGCCAGTTTCACCTGCAGCGAATCAAAGTCTACCCATTACCTCCTCTGTTGGTGTGTCTGTGACCAGCTTTGATGTGAGTAAATACATTACTCTTGTTCCTCCTTTCAGAGAGACGGAGGTAGACTCGTATTTTGTCGCTTTTGAGCGCATAGCAGCTACATTACATTGGCCAAAAGAGTTGTGGTCGCTGTTATTGCAATGTAAAGCTCAGGAAGTGTGCACATCTTTACCTATTGAACAAAGTTTGAATTACGATACTGTTAAAGCTGCTGTTTTGAGAGCATACGAATTAGTACCTGAAGCTTATCGTCAGAAATTCAGAAACCATCAGAAAATTTCCAGTAAAACATTTGGCGAGTTTGCTCGCGAGAAAACTGTGTTGTTTGACAAATGGTGTGCTGCAAGCAGTTACAACATTTGAGCAATTACGCGAACTCTTGTTGCTAGAGGACTTTAAAAGTTGTGTTTCAGAGGACATCGTTGTGTATCTGAATGAGCAGAAGGTCTTATCCGTGACTAATGGCGCTGTTTTGGCAGATGAATTTGTGCTCACGCACAAAACTGTTTTTACTCCGTCTGTGTGTAGAGAGAAACATGGTTCATCTGTTGAATTTCCTGTAAGAAACGATTCAAGGTTTTTTTTTAAGGGTAAGGGAAAACGAGAGAACAGAGAGGCAGCCTCGAGTGTGTTTCGTAATACAAATGTGGCTCTTGAGGAAGAGAGGCGCATGTGTTTTTTCTGTCGTGAGCCGGGTCATTTGATTGCAGATTGTAAGCGCTGGAATCACAATAAACCATCTGAGAAACCAGAGGGAGTTGCTCTAGTTCATATTGCGCCCTCTGCGTGGAACTCTATTAATCCGCATACAAATTTATTGGGTTTTGTGGGCGGGTTGATGTGGGCCAACAGTTTCCTTCTGTTTTTACTGCTTATGCGGTAACCCGTGCTCAGGCTAGGAAGTTTGATGATGTTTTAGATGTGTCTAAATGTATCATTTATGACTGATAAAGTTGACAGAGAGGAATGTGTGCGGGATGTTTCTCCTAAGGGGTGTGATTTCGACCAGGATGTTGCAGTCCAGTTTGAGTCTATGTGTGGAACCGGCAAAGAACAGCTGGCGGCTGCGCAGAAAGCTGACCCGTCTCTAGTCAAATGTCTCACTGAGGCTGTTCAAAAAGATGAAGTAGCAGATAAGGATGTGGCTTATGTTTGGGAGGATGGAGTGCTTATGCATAAGTGGTCTCCATCAGAGAAGGATCTGAGCTGGAAGACTGTTTTTCAGGTAGTGGTTCCTCATAATTATCGTGAACAGATTTTGTGTTTAGCTCATGATCATGCTCTCTCTGGCCACCTGGGAGTAAACAAGACTTTTAGTCGCATCCTTCACTATTTTTACTGGCCTGGCTTGAAAAAAATGGTTTCAGAGTACTGCCGTTCTTGTCATGTGTGCAAGCTAACTGGTAAACCTAATCAGGGAATTCCTAGTGCTCCTCTCCATCCTATTCCAATTGTGTCGGAGCCATTTGAGAGAATTATTATTGATTGCGTCGGTCCATTACCCAAGACTAAGTCTGGATATCAGTATTTGCTGACTCTAATGTGTGCTGCTACGTGGTATCCTGAGGCGATTCCTATGCGTACCATCAGGGCTAAGAATGTGACTAAAGAGCTAGTCAAATTTTTCTCTACATTTGGTATTCCTAGAGTGATACAGTCGGATCAAGGTACAAATTTCACCTCCAAGCTGTTTTCTCAGGTTCTGGACTGTTTGTCAGTAAAGCATAAACTTTCTAATGCTTACCATCCAGAGTCACAGGGAGCACTGGAACGCTTTCATCAGACCCTGAAAAGTATGTTGCGTACGTACTGTTTTGAAACTGGGAAAGATTGGGATGAGGGTGTTCCCTTGGTCACGTTTGCGGTACGAGAGACCGTTCAGGAATCCTTAGGTTTTAGTCCTGCCAAATTAGTGTTTGGGCACACTGTGCGGGGCCCGTTAAAACTGTTTCGTGAACAGTTGCTGGCAGAAACAACCCCCCAAACTAGCGTACTTGAGTATGTGAATTCGTTCAGAGAACGCCTACACTGAGCTCGTGAAGTGGCACTTTCGGAATTGGGCTGCACTCAGGTTAAAATGTCTTTCGAAGTTTTCAGGAAGATGATTTGGTGCTTGTCTTTCTTCCTCTTCCAGGGTCGCCATTGCAGGCAAAGTTCTCAGGTCCCTACACAATCAAGCGGAAATTAAGTGACACTGATTATGTCATTAATACTCCTGACAGAAAATGAAAGATCCGAGTGTGTCACATTAATATGCTAAAAGCCTATGTAATGAGGGATGTAGTTCAAAAGGATGACGTTCGGAATATGCAAAAAAAACCCCACTGATTCCATCTCTCCTGCTATGGCAGCCGTTTACTGTCCTGAGGATGATGGGCTGCGAATGCGAGATGTATTGTGTGCTCAGTTGGACAATTCAAAGCTTTTAGTGGATTTAAAGTCCCATCTGTGTTACTTGAGTGAAGCTTGTCAAAGTGATGTTATTGCGCTCATTAAAAAGTTTCCTGCTCTTTTTTCTGATGTGCCAAGTCAAACTACAGTGTTGGTGCATGATATTGATGTGGGTGATTGCTCTCCTATCAAGCAGAATTCCTATCGTGTAAATCCCATCAAGAGAGAAATAATGCAAGAAGAGACTGCATATTTGTTAGAACATGGTTTTGCTGTGCCAAGTTCCAGTTCATGGAGCTCATCCTGTCTGTTGGTGCCCTGTAAATCAGATGGCAAATTTCGATTCTGCACCGAATACCGCAAGGTAAATTCCATAACGAAACCCGATTCCTATCCTTTACCAAGGATGGATGATTGCATTGATAGGGTTGGCTCTGCAAAGTTTGTGACTAAGCTCGACCTGTTAAAAGGTTACTGGCAGGTACCTTTGACCGCCAGGGCTTCAGAAATCTCTGCCTTTGTTACACCTGATCACTTCCTAGAATACAAGAGGATGGCTTTCGGGATACGAAATGCACCCGCCACTTTCCAACGCCTGATGAGGATAGTGCCAGCTGGGTTAGGAAACTGTGAGGCATACCTGGATGACATTGTCGTTTGTTCATCAACTAAGTGTTTTCCTTTTTCGAATGTCAAGTTCCTTTTTCGAATGTCAAAAGGAATGGTTTTCCTTTTTCGAATGTCAAATTCGAATCAAAGACTGATGCGCTGGTCTTTGTTGATACAAGGTTTTAACTTGGAAATTCGGCACAAGAATGGGTGTGAAAATATACTTGCTGATGCCTTGTCACGTGCACCATGTTAATTTGGGGATTAAGAATTGTTTTGGTGGTTACAAATAATAATTTGTAATTTTAAGGGTGGGGGTGTTACGGTTAAGTGTTTTTCATCGACTAAGTGATGCATCGCTTACATTAAATCTTGCTGAATGTGAGTTTGGTAAAGCTGTTGTGACATACCTTGGGAAATGTGTGGGTCAAGGGCAAGTGCGGCCTTATTAATATAAAAGTTGAGTGTATTATTGATTTTCCCGCTTCTAAAACGAAACGAGAGTTGCGCCGCTTCTTGGGAATGACGGGGTATTACCGTGCTTTTTGCAAGAACTTTGCTGAAGTTGCATCACCCCTTACCAACTTACTGAGTCAATCTAGAGTGTTTGAGTGGACTTAAGAGTGTCAGTCAGCTTTTGATGCGGTTAAAACGCTGCTGTGTAGTGCCCCAGTTCTATCAGCTCCAAATTTTTCACAACCATTTAAATTGGAAGTGGATGCGAGTGAGGTGGGAGCAGGGGCAGTACTTATTCAGGAGGATGCTGTGGGAATTGATCACCCGGTATGTTATTTTTCAAGGAAATTTACGAAATCGCAGCAACATTATAGCACAATCGAGAAAGAGGCTCTTGCGCTGTTGCTTGCACTTCAGCATTTCGAAATTTATCTTGATGCTTGTAATGTCCCTATCCTGGTGTTACTGACCATAATCCCCTGGTTTTCCTTTTTCGAATGTCAAATTCGAATCAAAGACTGATGCGCTGGTCTTTGTTGATACAAGGTTTTAACTTGGAAATTCGGCACAAGAAGGGGTGTGAAAATATACTTGCTGATGCCTTGTCACGTGCGCCATGTTAATTTGGGGATTAAGAATTGTTTTGGTGGTTACAAATAATAATTTGTAATTATAATTCTGTTTGGTTTATTGTTTTGGCATTACCTCACCCCTGAAGATCTTGCTTCCAATATTTTCCCCTGCTTGTTTGATTGTTTGATTCTGTATTTTCAAGATATTGTTTCATGAATGTCAACACAATGCGGCCTGAAAACAACTCAGAGGGCAAGAAAAAAGCAATAAACTCAAGCTAACTAAAGGAATTGGTTTTGTTGTTTATTTTACACCCTGACCTAGACCAGGGATCGTAACAATATGAAGCACAAGAAAATAACTTTCAACACTGTAGGCAAATATATCCATAAAACCCATATAAATGAAAATAAATTTGGCTATTTTATGTAAAATGGTTTTTGCTATTGTAAATATAGTTGCAGATTCGCTCTAAACTCATCAGTGTTTTACTGTAATATTGTAGGCATCTCTATTTCCTCTGGGTGCTTCGAGTCCTTCCTCCCTGCAAAATAAAAGCATTGACTGAGCTCTCGTGTGTGTTTTTATCATGATTGCAGATTGTTCAGATCAGATGAGTGTGAATCATCAGATTGTGTGCAGCTCAAACTCACCAGCTCTTCTTGCACAGATGATCTGAAGAAGAATCACAGTAGGAGCAGCAAACACTGCGATCTCAACAATACTCACAATCACTGCAGGAAACATGAGAGGAAGAAGAGAAACTGTACATGACTGAAGTCAAGGCTATTACACTATCAACAGTTACTGATGAAGCATTTACAGACTGACTGATAGTTTAATGTTATAAAGCTGTCAGTATAAATGAACGTGTCGTACCTCTGTATAATAATCCAGCAGTTTCTGATGCTGTATCAGCTGGATCTGTGGATCACGTCTGTTAGTTCAGTTCTACACATAATGCACATATACACAACATCATCATCACATAATACTCCAGCTTCACACACGCCGATTCTAGGATTTTAGCGGCGCTCAGCTCCCAATGAGTGTGTGCTTTAACACAAGAAACACTTTAGTTTAGGATATAATTCTCACTATTAACTAGTTGCTTATAAAACATGCATATTATGAGGATATCTGCTGTTTATTAGTATATATTAGTTAGTTATATTTTATTCTCACTGAGGTCCCACATGTGAGGCAAATATTTAAGGGGGGCTAGGCAGAAGTTTACCCATACAGAAATGTCATATATTCACATATATGTGATACACTATTAAATATATTGAAATATATTTTGAAAATATATTTTAAAAATGCTTATAACAGAAATCTTAAATTGTTCTTCGTGTAAATATGTGTACATATGTCAAAATATATTTGTGCCTTATATCATGTGAAGTTTGTAATCAGTAGCCATGTTTCCATCCTCTTGTCAACCGAATTATCTGAAGTTCGGTAAAAAAACTCATGCGAATAAAGCTGGTGAAAGTGTGTTTCCATCCAACGGCTTTAAAGCGAATAAAAACCTGTACGTAATGACGTCACATGCTGTTTTGCGATCAAATTGGTATATCGAATTGATTTGAGAAATTTTAAGGTGTTTCCATTCATTTTCGCACTGAATCGAACAACATTCAAGCAAACTTTTGCGAACAAAGTTTTGCTAGACAAAACGGAGCCAAATAGTGCTTATGTGCCAGCTGATAGCGACATATGTAAGGGAAAATGTATATGCCAGGCGGTTGTTAGCCTGAAGGGGTTGTATTCGCTAACAACCGCCTCGCTATACATTATCCTGCTTATTACATGGCTACCTACCAAATAAATCAATAATTTGACACAAAATATTAACTTAAAAAGGAGTTTATTGATTTAAAACGAGTGGTGCTTCTGCTAAAGAAAATAGTCTGTTCCGTCTCTGAACTGCGTCCATGGCAACGGTGTGTTATACTTAGCAGCTCCGCAGTCTGTTAACAAGAAATAACACACCACATTCTACATTAGAATTCAACCAAGCCACGTATTAACAAGCAAACCTAACATAAGAAAACAACGACTCTATAAACACATTGCTATGATGATGCAGATGGACGTAAATGCCCGACGACAACGGAGGCAGCCTGTGGTGTGGGAACGACAGCGCTCCATCAGTTCTGGGAGATCGTGGTTCAGAGACACTTCACGGAAACCCTTTGGTTGAAGCATGTTTTTGCTTTGTCCACTTACATCTGTCTTTGTTGACATCCGCCATGAATACTGGCCGGAAATGAACTCGTCTTCTTCTATGTTTTGTGGCGTGTTGCAACCATAAAAGGGCCTAAAACTTAATCGCAATTCATTATTTATTCGGCAAATAACGTTTCCATCAGCTTTTATCGCATTTGCCGTATATCGATCAAGATAAAATCCGATGAGACCGAACGTATTTCATTTGAGTCGATATTCATGAAATTTAATCGTATTTTACTGTTTCCATAAGGCATTTTTCATTCGATATCACTTAATTCGGATAAAAAGGTGTGGATGGAAACATGGCTAGTGTGTCTTTGCAATATGTTCCCTACTTTTGTATTATGGCCTATAACTGCTTTCATATTCTCATTCCATTTACATTAAGCCTACAATTCTCTTAAAAAACAAATAAGTTTCAGGACATTTTATATTTTTTTCACATAATTCTCTCCATCTGTATTTTACATTTTTTAATTCTAGATGTATATTCATGAAAATTCGGCATAACTGCCATGTTTTAATGGGTGCGCGCTGAACATTCGAGTCGCATTTAAAGGGTAACTAAACCCTAAAACAACTGTTTTTAGTTAATGATCTGTAAGACTGGTGCTTTATTAGTGCTGTTCATTGATTCGAGTAATTTTTTTGACATTTGGGTATAAAGTGTTTTAATTCTACAATATATGGTGTAAAAACGACTGAGTGCTGCCCTCTTCAGGTTGAACGGTGCTACTGCAGTGGAGTTTTCCTATTGGAAGTTGTGGTGTCATGTGACGTAAGCAGGCGTCAGCTCACCAGCCCTCGACATAGGCTCAGCGCCTGTATAAAAACATCTGGTTCCGTCAAAACCACTGTAGCGAGTCAGGAGTTGGAATTGCGAGTATTGAAAACGATCAGGATAGCGTGTATTAGCATCTAGTTAGCATAGCATTTATATAGTTATTTAGATTATTTTGTGTAACCTAGGTAGTTAATTAGCATAGTTGTTAGTGTAATATTGTTAGAAGCATAGCTAGTTAGTAGCATAGTATTGCATCAGTTAGGATAGCTTCAAGTTAGTACAGTGGTTAGGATGGGACGTAGGTGTAGTGTTGCTGGCTCTTCTCGCGCTGAAAAGCGACGCAGTGCCAAACGCTGCTCCTCCTGCATGGACTCCACCACCGCAGCGCCGGCTTGATGTGAGTGAGCATATATGTTAAATCACAATTTATGTTCCTTCCTATTAGGCTAAAGTTAACAGTCAGGGGTCGACAAACGGGCCGGCAGGTTTTGCTGGATTTTTTCACATAGCAGCAAAATAGACTTAAAATACTCCATCATTTATGGTCCTACAGACTTAAGAAATATGAAAAAATAAACTGTAAAATGTCTACTTTTTTATGTGCCCACTTACAATCGAATCAAAACATTGTGCTTTTGTAAAATAAAGAAAATATCCCGGGTGTGCTTTCGGCCTCTCTGTCTCTTTTTATTCTGGAGCACGTCTCTAAACTGAAACAAAAGTCAGCGAATACTATTCACACAGGCATAAGCAATATACACTCACCTAAAGGATCATTAGGAACAGCATACTAATTCTGTGTTTGACCCCTTTCGCCTTCAGAACTGCCTTCATTCTACGTGGCATTGATTCAACAAGGTGCTGAAAGCATTCTTTAGAAATATTGGCCCATATTGATGGGATAGCATCTTGCAGTTGATGGAGATTTGTGAGATGCACATCCAGGGCACGAAGCTCCCGTTCCACCACATCCCAAAGATGCTCTATTGGGTTGAGATCTGGTGACTGTGGGGGCCATTTTAGTACAGTGAACTCATTGTCATGTTCAAGAAACCAATTTGAAATGATTCGAGCTTTGTGACATGGTGCATTATCCTGCTGGAAGTAGCCATCAGAGGATGGGTACATGGTGGCCATAAAGGAATGGACATGGTCAGAAACAATGCTCAGGTAGGCCGTGGCATTTAAACGATGCCCATTTGGCACTAAGGGGCCTAAAGTGTGCCAAGAAAACATCCCCCACACCATTACACCAACACCACCAGCCTGCACAGTGGTAACAAGGCATGATGGATCCATGTTCTCATTCTGTTTGCGCCAAATTCTGACTCTACCATCTGAATGTCTCAACAGAAATCGAGACTCATCAGACCAGGCAACATTTTTACAGTCTTCAACTGTCCAATTTTGGTGAGCTCTTGCAAATTGTAGCCTCTTTTTCCTATTTGTAGTGGAGATGAGTGGTACCCGGTGGGGTCTCCTGCTGTTGTAGCCCATCTGCCTCAAGGTTGTGCATGTTGTGGCTTCACAAACAACCATGCCATGCTCAAAATTGCTTAAATCACCTTTCTTTCCCAGTCTGACACTCAGTTTGGAGTTCAGGAGATTGTCTTGACCAGGACCACACCCCTAAATGCATTTAAGCAATTGCCATGTGATTGGTTGATTAGATAATTGCATTAATGAAAAATCGAACAGGTGTTCCTAATAATCCTTTAGGTCAGTTAAATTGTCTAATTAAAAATAAAAACAAATATTCTCTGTTTATGTAATCTGTATCAAAAGATAGAGATGTCAGTCGTTCTCGTGGCAACTCATTATCTGCTAACGTGAACTATTGCGCGTGCTATTGAAACGCGGGTCTCATGTGCACGCCCCGCTGCTCAGCCCCGCCCTCGGTTTGGTGTTGTTCATGTCTCTACAGTGAATGCGCTGCATTGATGAGCTCAACGTATCGTCTTCATGTGAGGATTTCTGGGAGAATCGAGTGAAAGAACCGGAGTGTTATATGAACACACTCTCACTGTTTATACTGAACATGACATAGAATATGCATAAGTACGCTAATTACACACCATTAAAGTCCATCAAATGAAACTAAAACAACAACTCAATGTGACAATCATCCTGTTGAATCTGCCAGTCATATTGTGATCAGTTAACACTGAAAATAACTCCAGCATTATGCAGTGAAAAGCACTGATGTGAGAAACACGGTGATGATGTACCTTTAGAAACGTGTGTGTTTAAGTGAAAGTGAAAGTGACACGTGATGGCCAAGTATAGTAACCCATACTTGGAATTTGACCTCTGCATTTAACCCATCCAAGTAAGTGCACACACATTAGGAGCAGAGTAGTGAGTAGTGAACACACACACACTGCAAACGTGGATACACACACCCGGAGCAGCGGGCAGCCTTGAGTGGCGCCCGGGGAGCGATTGGGGGTTAGATGCCTTGCTCAAGGACACCTCAGTCATATTCCTGCCGGTACTGGAATCGAACCAGCAACGTTGAGTCACCAGTCCAACTCTGTTACCATTAGGCCATGACTGCCCCCATTTATAGTTGAGGGATCCTGAGAGTGTGTGATGTGGACTGGATTCACTGCTGTCGTTGAATCAGCTTGAGCTGTGAAGACCAATGTTAGTTCAGATGATTGTTACTGTACAATATGACCATCATATTTTAACTTTGATCATCATATTACATACAAAGTTAATATGTTTGCTGTCAAGTTTCAATTCCTGTATTATTTCCAGCATCACTTTTGGACTGTAACTTCACTGCAGTTCATTAGTTTGAAGCAATGCTTTGAGTTCCCTTTCGAGGGAACTCGCGATGGGTCAACAACGCTTTGGGAACGCCCCCAGCGTGAATGCGTCTGAAGCATCTATGTCAACTAATCCAATGGAAAGAATGATCGTCACGGGCGGGTGACGTCATGACCAGGATATGATAAAAGCGCATCCGGTGCAAACGGGCATTAGCTTCTGTTGCCTCAGCAAGCGGTCTGTGTCTCTGTCTGTTATATTTACTGTTGTCTTTGATATATATATATATATATATATATATATATATATATATATATATATATTTGGAAAGATGGCGAAACAACTATACAAACTCTGTGCCTCTCCCTGCCCGTGTTATTTCACGGGTGGTGACACACAGCTTTGTGTAGTTTGTTTGGGAGTGGAGCATGCGGTGTCAGCCTTCGAGGGGGCTGATTGCCAGCATTGCGAAATGCTTCCGCTTCACATGTTCCGCTCTCACCTGGCGCTTTTCGATGAAAGTGGCCGGGCTCGCGATCCTCAAGGTGCAGGACCCGCTGTTGCCGAGGCAACACGGCGAATGCATTCCTGGGGATTGCAAAAGGATCTTTCAGAGGGGTTGGAGACGGGTCCCCGGGCCTTATCTCCTTCCTTATCTGGAGGATCCGGTGCTCTCCCTCCGGTGTCAGAAGCCCGCCCCACGGTTTCTTCTGCCCGGGGAGAGCCTAATGCTTCAGTGCTCTAGCTCCGAGTAGTTAGACGTGCTTAGCATCGAAAATCAAAGCACACACACAGGGGAAAGAGATTCGCCACCTCTTTCCCCAGCATATGAGGAGCTGGTGGAAGTGATCACTGTTAATAAATTACATATTGATTGGCCAGCCGAGAAACGAGGCGCTCATCCCAAAAGCAAATTAGACGAGCGTTTCCTCCCATCTAATGTTTCACTTCCACCACAAGGCCTTCCTTTTTTACCCCGATCTGCACAGTGAGCTGTCCAGATCGTGGAATAAACCATACTCAAGTTCATATTTATTCAGGTATTAAGGGGTTGAAAGATTATGGTTATAATTCGATGCCCTCGGCTGAACAGACGCTCGCAAGCTATCTGTCACCCGGGCCAGCATAGTCTCTGAAGGCCTCGGCTTTGCCCACGAAGCCACCAAAGACAACATCAGCTTTAGTGGGCAAAGCATATACGGCAGAAGGTCAGGCTGGAGCATGCCTTCACACTATGGCAGTGCTTCAGGCTTACCAGGCTGACCTGCTGGGGGATATTGACAGGAGTGAGGGAGTTGGGCCCGATTAGGTTCGAGAACTTCGTCGGGCCACAGATCTGTCTCTCAGGGCTACCAAGGAGACCGCCAGAGCAATTGGGCGGTCTATGGCAGCCCTGGTGGCCACTGAGAGTCACCTCTGGTTAAATCTCGCGGAGATAAAAAAGAAAGACCGTGCTTTTCTCCTGGATGCCCCGGTTGATCCTTCTGGTCTCTTTGGCAACGCTTTTACTTCGGTCGTCGACAGATTCCAGGAGGCTAAAAAACAATCGGAGGCATTCAAAAAATTTCTCCCTCGCCGTGTCCAACCCCCTGGGGCTGCTGCACATGAGCAGCCCCAGCCGTCAGGCTCCTCATATCATGCGCAGCAAAAATATAGTGTTGTGCCTCGTGCACCTCCACAGAAACACTGGAAGCAGACGCAGCACTCTCAACCGAAGTTGTCTAAGCCTAAGCCGGATCTGAGGACCGTTCTTCAGACTAAGAAGGCTTCGGTGCAAAAGAAAAGGTCCTGACGTCACTGGAGAGGCTGGGTGTCTTAGTAGATTGTCTGGCAGCGTGGAAACTACTGACAAATATATCTCAGGGGGTTCAGCAGATAATAGAAAAGGGATACAGAATCCAGTTCGGTTCTCGTCCCCCACACTACAACGGGGTGTTACTCACGATAGTGCATCCCGAGCATCCCGAAAGAAGCTATAGAACAGGTGTACTAACCCGACAGAGAATCGGGTTTTTACAGCCGTTATTTCATTGTTCCAAAAAAGGATGGAGGGTTGCGTACCATTTTAGATCTTTGTCTGCTGAATCGTTCAGTACAGAAAATCAAGTCCAAGATGCTAACACTCAAACAGATAGTGACCCAAATCAGATCCGAGGACTGGTTTGTCACGATAGATCTCAAAGTCAAAATAGATCTGAAAGACGCTTACTTCCATGTCTCCATCCTCAGTCAGCACAGGAAGTTCCTGAGGTTTTCTTTCGGGGGCAAAGAATACCAGTATTGGGTACTTCCTTTCGGTCTAGCTTTATCACCCCGCACGTTCACGAAATGCGTAGATGCAGCTCTGGTCCCGCTCAGGCTGCAGGGCATACGTATTCTGAACTACATAGACGACTGGCTGATTCTAGCGGAATCATTATAGTTAGCGGCTCGGCACCGAGGTGTCGTCCTCGCTCATATGCAAATGTTGGGGTTGAGGCTCAATGCCAAGAAGAGCGTGCTTTCTCCAGTACAGAGAACCACTTTTCTTGGTTTGGTCTGGGATTCAGTCACGATGCCAGCTGTTCTATCGCCCGCTCGTGTAGCTGCTATCCTTACAGCCACGAAAGAGCTAAAGCTAGGCCAGTCACGCACTATGAAACAGTTCGAGAGACTGTTAGGTCTTTTGGCAGCAGCGTCCAACGTGACACCTTTTGGCCTGCTGTACATGATACCTTTGCAGTGGTGGCTCAGGACCAGAGGTTTCTCCCCGAGGGGAAACCCACTTCGTATAATCAAGATCACGCAGTGGTGCCTCCGCGCCTTGGTTATATGGAGGAAACACTGGTTCTTGACCCAGGGTCCGGTGTTGGGAGCTCTTTGTCATCGAGTTACTATCTCGACAGATGCTTCCCTCACCGGTTGGGGAATGATAATGGAGGCCGCTCGGCTCAGGGTCTGTGGAGGAGTCATCATCTCTCTTGGCACATAAATTGCCTGGAGATGATGGCTGTCTTCATTGCGTTGAGACATTTCCTCCCAGATCTGAGAGGCCATCATGTGCTTGTCCGGACAGACAGCACATCGGTGGTCTCTTACTTGAACCGACAGGGGGGGTCTGCGTTCGCATCCGCTTTGCAAACTGGCGCACCAGATCCTCCTATGGTCCCTGGGGAAAATACTCTCTCTGAGGGCAGTGTATACTCCAGGGGGCCAGAATATAGGAGCGGACACCCTGTCGAGGCAGGGGCTGAGGCCAGGGGACTGGAGACTCCACCCCGAGGCAGTGGAGCTAATATGGGAATTTTATGGCCGAGCAGAAGTGGATCTGTTTGCATCTTAGCATACGACGCACTGTCAACTCTGGTTCTCCCTCACTCAACCAGTACCACGCTGGCCGAGCCGAATTTGGTTTGCGGACCTCATTCACCTTCTCGACGGCCCTCCCTTGGAGATTCCGATCAGGAAAGACCTTCTGTCTCAAGCTGGGGGCACAATATTTCACCCCAGCCAGAGATTTGGAAACTGTGGGTTTGGCTTCTGAGGGGGCCCAACTCATAGAGAGTGGTCTCTCAACCAAGGTTGTTGAGACCATTCTAAGCTCTAGAGCTCCTTCTACGAGGAAACTTTATTTATTAAAATGGAGAGTTTCTTAGTTCCCCTTCAGGGACTACCGCTGCGTGTAATCGCAGTGGGAACGCCCCCCAGCGTAGCGCGTCTGAAGCATGAATGAAATCAGTCAATGGAGCGTCACAGCGGGTGACGTCACCGACCAGGAAGCTATAAATATCCCCTGAATACACAAGCCACCAGCTTCTGTTACTTCAGCAGCGCTCTGTGTGTGTCTGATATCTTTCGATTGTGTTTGTCTGATTTGTCAGGAGTTTTCACTATATATATATATATATATTAAAAAACCAAAATGAGCGAGCAGTATAGAAAGTGTGTTCCCCCCTGTACACGTTACATCACGGGTAGGGATTCTCACGAGTTATGTGTAGCTTGTTTGGGAGTTCAGCATGCCCAGTCGGCTCTCGAGGGAGTCGATTGTGAGCATTGCGAGCGTTTTCCTTTGAGAACTCTGCGCTCGCGGCGATCGCTCTTTGAGGAGAGTGGTTTGTTGCGAGCTCCCCAGGGCTCGGGTCCCGCTTCTGTTGAGGCAGAGCGGCGGCGCTTGACTTGGGGTTCGCAGATGGATCTCACCGGCGACGCTGAGACGGGCCCCGCCCTATCTCAGCTTTCTCCGGCGGGATCCAGTGCCTCTCACCCGGCTCTGGAAGCACGCGCTGCGGCGGTTACTTCTGCCCGGGTGGAGGCACGCGATGATGTGGAACTTAGATTATCCAGTTCTGAGGATCTGGATGTCGAAAGTTTGGCATCAGAGGAAACTAGCTCACTTCATTATACTGCTGAAGAAGGTTTAATGGATGTGTTATCTCGGGCTGTTGAAAAACTCAGTATTGAATGGCCAACTGATAAACAAGAATCTAGAAATAAAAGCAAACTAGATGATAGATTTCTCTCTGCACGTCCTCAGCCTTCTCGCCGGTGCTTACCATTCTTCCCAGACCTTCATGCTGAGGTTTCAAAGACCTGGGTTAGACCGGTTTCGAGCAGAATATATACCAATCAATCCAATGCTTATGGTAGTATTTTTGGTGCAAAGTCTGCTGGATATGTGACGATGCCGAAGGCGGAGGAGACGCTCGCGAGCTATCTCTCTCCTGCCTCGGCATCTTCGCTTAAAGCACCGGCTCTTCCTTCTAGACCACTGAAAAATACTTCTGTGCTGGTGGGGAAGGCTTACTCGGCGGCTGGGCAGGCGGCTGCATGTTTGCATACAATGGCCATTATGCAGGCTTATCAGGCTGACCTGCTCAAAGATGTGTGTGAGGGGGGAGAAATTTCGGCAGATATGATCAATGAGCTCAGGTAGACTGCTGATCTCACTCTCCGGGCCACCAGGGAAACAGCTAAATCTGTTGGCCGGTCTATGGCAGCCATGGTGGCCACAGAAAGGCATTTATGGTTGAGTCAAACCTCTATGAAAGAAAAAGATAAATCTCTCTTATTAAATGCTCCTGTTTCGCCTGCGGGCCTCTTCGGTGACGCTCTTCACTCTGTCACTAAGAGGTTCCAGGAAGAGAAAAAACAGGCGGCTGCTTTTCATAAGTTTATCCCTCTCAAAGTGCGCGTCACTGGGGCTGCTGAGCGAGGGCAGTCCCAGCCGTCGAGTTCATCTTCTAAAAGAGCACAGCAGAAGCGGAGTGTCGCGTCTCGTGCCCCCCCGCAGACAAACTGGAGGGACGAGGCGGGGCGCTCTCCGGCGCGGCCTTCTCGGGGCAGGACTGATCTGAGGTCGGTCATTGTCGCCAGGAAGGCCGCGTCGAAAAAGTCCTGACGGGCTGAACGTCAGGACTCTGAGGGTGGTCCCCATCGGGAAAGACTTGAGTTCGCCGCCCAAAAACACGGCGCCCTGTCTTTCTCGATGCCCTCAGGGGTCTGTTCTACTAACCCTGCCTATACAGGGCGTAGAGAGACTCGGCGAGCGATTTCCCGAGGGACGCTCGCCCCCTCCGAGGAGGGTTGTGGAGTGCTCAGACCAGCTGTTTCCTGCCAGTATGTTACAGGGCGCTGTGTCTGTCACTCGGGATGTTCATCCAGAGGCCAGCCTCGAGAGGCTGGTTCCCTTAGTAGAGTTCCTGGCGGAATGGGAAATGCTTCCCAATGTTTCTCAGTGGGTCCTGAATATTATAAAGAACGGGTACGCTATTCAGTTCAGAACGCGTCCACCTCGGTTCAGAGGGGTTCTGCCCACGGTGGTGGGCCCCGAGCAGGCTCTGGTATTAGAACAGGAGGTAGAAACTCTGCTGCACAAAGGGGCTATAGAACGGGTTCCTCCGCCCAGCAGGGAGTTAGGATACTACAGCCGGTACTTCATCGTTCCGAAAAAAGATGGAGGGCTGCGTCCCATTCTAGATCTGCGTCTCTTAAATCGCACTGTAGGGAAGCTCAAATTCAAGATGCTCACTCTCAAACAGATCGTGTCACAAATCAGATCCGAGGACTGGTTTGTCACAATAGACCTAAAGGACGCCTACTTCCATGTATCCATCCTCCCTCAACACAGGAAGTTCCTGAGGTTCGCTTTCGGGGGCGAAGCGTACCAATATCGGGTTCTTCCGTTTGGCCTAGCACTGTCACCCCGCACGTTCACGAAGTGTATGGATGCAGCTATAGCCCCGCTGAGGCTGCAGGGCATTCGTATTCTGAACTATATAGACGATTGGTTAATTCTAGCTCAATCAGAACAGCAGGCGGTTCGGCACCGAGATGTCGTTCTTGCTCACATCAAGAGGTTGGGGTTGAGGCTCAACGCCAAGAAGAGTGTTCTTTCTCCATTACAGAGAACCACTTTTCTCGGTGTAGTGTGGGATTCGACGACGATGCAGGCACAGTTGTCACCTGCTCGTGTTGCTTCGATTCTCGCCGCAGTAGATCAGGTCAAGCTAGGCCAGTCGTCCACTGTAAAACAGTTCCAGAGACTGTTAGGTCTCATGGCAGCTGCGTCCAACGTGATACCTTTTGGCCTCCTGCACATGAGACCGTTACAGTGGTGGCTCAGAACCAGGGGATTCTCCCCGAGGGGAAATCCGTTTCGCATGATCATGAGTTCGCGACGATGTCTTCGCGCCCTGGTTATGTGGAAAGATCCTCGGTTTCTTTCCCAAGGCCCGGTGTTGGGAGCTCCTTGTCGTCGCGTTATGCTAATGCCTCTCTCACGGGGTGGGGGGCGATCATGAGTGGTCGCCCAGCTCGGGGTCTGTGGGGGGACCATCACCGTCTATGGCACATAAATTGTCTAGAGATGTTGGCAGTGTTTCAGGCTCTGAAACACTTCCTCCCAGACCTAAGGGGCCACCATGTTCTTGTTCGAACAGACAACACATCGGTGGTCTCTTATATCAACCATCAGGGGGGTCTGCGTTCTCGCCCACTTTACAAACTGGCACGTCAGATTCTCCTATGGTCCCAGGGGAGAATTCTTTCTTTGAGAGCTATTTATCTCCCAGGGTACTTAAATCAGGGGGCAGACATCCTGTCGAGGCAGGGGCCGAGGCCCGGGGAATGGAGTCTTCACCCCGAGGTGGTGGAGCTCCTATGGGAACATTTCGGTCGTGCCGAGGTAGATCTATTTGCTTCCAGAGAGACATCACATTGTCCACTGTGGTTCTCTCTCAGCCTGCCAGCCCCACTGGGGTTGGACGCGATGGTACATCCGTGGCCGAGGTCACGTCTGTACGCTTTTCCCCCGATCGCTCTGCTCCCGGGAGTTCTGGAGAGGGTTCGCCGGGACGGGCTCAGTCTTCTGCTAATAGCCCCGTTCTGGCCGGCCCGAGTATGGTTTGCGGACCTAGTGTCTCTCCTCGACGGCTCTCCCCTAGAGATACCGATCAGGAGAGATCTACTCTCTCAGGCGAGTGGGTCGATCTTTCACCCCGCCCAGAACTATGGAGGCTGTGGGCTTGGCCTCTGAGGGGGCCCAGCTCATAGATTCTGGTCTCTCGACTGAGGTCGTTGAGACCATCCTCCAATCCAGAGCTCCCGCCACAAGGAAGTTATATGCCGCGAGGTGGAAACTTTTCACCTCTTGGTGTGGAGAGCGCCAGCAGGACCCAGTTAACTGCCCGGTTGGTACAGTGCTGGATTTCCTGCAGGACCGGCTCTCCACAGGGTTATCTCACTCCACACTGAAGGTGTATGTGGCGGCCTTAGCTGCTTACCACGACCCTTCGAGTGGAGGTTCTCTCGGGAGACACCCACTTGTATCTCGCTTCCTTCGTGGCACCTTGAGGCTGAGGCCTGCAGTCCGCACGAGGGTACCAGCTTGGGATCTGGCCATCGTCTTGGAAGGTCTCTCCCTAGCTCCTTTCGAGCCCATCGAGGAAGTTTCGGAAAAGTTCCTTACACTAAAGACTATCCTTCTTCTTGCTATCTCGTCTCTAAAAAGAATTGGAGATATTCAAGCACTTTCGGTGGCTCCCTCGTGCCTGGAATTTGCTCCCGGTATGGTAAAAGCTTTTCTCTGTCCGAGACCAGGGTATGTTCCTAAGGTACCAACCACTTCGGTTAGACCTATAGTTCTGCAGGCTTTCTGTCCTCCGCCTTTTTTGACGTCAGACCAGGAGAAACTTAATTTGCTGTGTCCTGTTAGGGCTTTAGATGCGTATGTCCACAGAGCTGCCCTGTGGAGGAAATCAGAACAATTGTTTGTCTGTTTTGGGTCACCTAAGAAGGGGTGTCCAGCATCTAAGCAAAGGATGAGCAAGTGGGTGGTCGAGGCCATCTCGCTTGCTTACGGTTCGGCCCATCAGCCTTCACCTTTGGCTGTAAGGGCTCATTCCACCCGGAGTATGGCTGCTTCTACAGCTCTTCTTTCAGGAGCTTCTCTTTAGGACGTTTGTGATGCGGCAGGCTGGTCCTCACCGCACACTTTCGTCAGATTTTATTCCCTTGACCTTAGCTCCACTCCCGGGGCTCAGGTTCTCTCGTCGGCTTGTGTCTCCTTATGACACACGACGGGGATTTGGTCGTATGGGGATGTGGGTATTGCGTTCCAACTGCGATTACACGCAGCGGTAGTCCCTGAAGGGGAACGTCCCGGGTTACGTATGTAACCCTAGTTCCCCGAAGGGACGGACGCTGGGTGTCCTGCCACACTCTCGGCATCCCCTTGGATCGCTTGCTTCAGTAACATTAGAAGCTGGTGGCTTGTGTATTCAGGGGATATTTATAGCTTCCTGGTCGGTGACGTCACCCGCTGTGACGCTCCATTGACTGATTTCATTCATGCTTCAGACGCGCTACGCTGGGGGGCGTTCCCACTGCGATTACACGCAGCGTCCGTCCCTTCGGGGAACTAGGGTTACATACGTAACCCGGGACGTTCTTGGTGTCATCAACCCCAGTGGGATCCTTTTAACTGTTGAGTTAACACAGTACTTGAGTTTCTACAACAGCGTTTTACATCAGGTTTATGTCCATCCACGCTTAAGGTGTAAGTGGTGGCCATTGCGGCTTTCCACGCCCTGGTGGGTGGTATATCTCTGGGGCGAGACCCCCTGATTACTCGTTTCCTTCGTGGCACCTTGAGGCTGAGGCCTGCAACTAGCACTAGGGTGCCGGCTTGGGACCTGGCAATAGTCCTAGAAGACCTGTCTGGGGCTCCCTTCGAGACCTTAGATTCAGTTTCAGAAAAATGTCTTACTCTCAAGACCATCTTTCTGCTAGCTATTTCGTCCCTCAAAAGAGTCGGAGACCTTCAGGCCCTTTCGGTTTCCCCCACCTGCCTTGAGTTTGCACCGGGGATGGTCAAGGCTTTCCTTTATCCAAAACAGGGATACGTCCCTGAGGTGCCGACCATGATTCCGAGGCCTATTGTGCTTCAGGCTTTCTACCCTCATCCTTTTACCTCTTTGGACCAGGAAAAGCTGAACATTTTGTGTCCAGTGCGATCACTCGACACTTATGTTCACCGGACTTCTCCGTGGAGAAGGAACGATCAGCTATTTGTTTGTTTTGGATCACCTAAGAAAGGGCTTACTGCTTCTAAACAGACGGTTAGCAAGTGGTTAGTCGAGGCTATTTCACTTACTTAAGATTCCTCTGACCTACCATGCCCCTTGGAGGTCAGAGCCCACTCTACAAGGAGTATGGCGGCCTCCAAAGCTCTAATATGTGGGGTTTCTCTCCAAGACGTTTGTGATGCGGCGGGCTGGTCCTCACCGCTCACTTTCGTGAAGTTTTACAGCTTGAACCTGGATGCTGCCCCAGGGTCCCAGGTGCTTGGTTTAGAGTGAATAGAGGCTGACACTCAGGCATTTGAAAGTCTGGCGATTTGGGTATTCTCGTTCCCAAAGCGTCATTGACGCATCACGAGTTCCCTCGAAAGGGAACCCTCTCAGGTTAGGACTGTAACCATAGTTCCCTGAGAAAGGGAACGAGACGATGCGTCACCCTGCCATACTTCCTGCATCTTTGTGATCGGCTTGCTTCGGCAAATTTCGAAGCTAATGACGGTTTGCACCGGATGCGCTTTTATCATATCCTGGTCATGACGTCACCAGCCCGTGAAGATCATTCTTTCCATTGGACTAGTTGACATAGATGCTTCAGATGCATTCACGCTGAGGGCGCTGACGCATCGTCTTGTTCCCTTTTTTTCAGGGAACTATGGTTACAGTCATAACCTGAGACGTTTCTCTTCTGTGAAAGTCAAAGAAGCTTTTGTTCCTCAGTTTGTTCTGGTTCAGTGATACTGATAGACCCCAGTGTTACTGACATTATGAGGCTCTTCTAACACTGTTTTCTCACCTGAATACTTGACAGTGTATGTGACTGAGGTCTGGAGTTGATCTCTGTGAGTAAGCTGACATCTCCACTCTCTGTTGTTATCTTCATTCAGGAGTGTTGTAGTCAGAGTGATCATACAGTGATCTGATGATAAGTATAATATCTGATATCTGGAGTCTGTCTTCAGATCGACACCAGTCTGATTCACCCACAACAGCTCAAATCCCTCAGAACTGAACCAATTATCACAGGAGACTACAGTATATGAATACAACTGACAGGAGAGAGTCACAGAGCGGCCTGGACTGATCTCAGTCTGGGAGGATGATGAGGATGATGATGATGATGACGAAGATGATGATGATGGAGACACTGAAACTGAACACAAGACACAAATCACAGACTCTTCAATCATCATCTGAGAATTTGCCCTTTTAAATTGACCACATAATCTGAACTTACCATGAAGAACATGCAGAAAAACATGTGTATCAGTTCCTGTTTGGTGATATTGTCTGTAATTCACATATTGTTGGCAGGTGTAAGATCCATAATCTTCTTCTGTGACGTTCTTGATGTTCAGAGAGCAGTCAGACTCCAGACTCAGTCTCTCATGTCTATCTGTGTTTTTATTCTTTATCCCTAAAGTAATCAGTTCAACTCCTGCTGAATTTCTGAATGTGTTAGAGTAGATCCATGTAGTTGATTTGCAGTCAGAAAGAGCTTTATTACAGGACAGACTCACATTTACACCAGAACTGATGAACACATGATCCTCTCCACTGGAGCCTGAAACACAGTATATCTTAGTGATCATTATGATAGATATTAATACATGAAAACATAAATCCCACCAGCATAAAAAGAAGAAGTTGTAAATCCTAGTATTCCTCACTGTTGCTCAGGAGTGCCAGACTGCGTGTGAAAGTGTTAAAGCTGTGTTGTACAGCCCCAGTTTCGGCTGCTCTGAGTTTCGATCTCTTGAGTTGGAAGTTGACGCAAGCGCGGATACATCGAGTTACTGGAGCAGTTTTGCTTCAGGACGGCGAGGATGTGGAGAATCCAGTGTGCTTTTCCTCCCGTGAGTTTAAGAAACATCAAGCCAATTACTCTACAGTTGAAAAGGAAACGTTGGCGTTGTTGTTTGCAGTTCTGTGAAGTTTCTTTAGGCTCTTCCACCCTGCCCACTATTGTCTATCGATCACAACTCCCTTGCTTTACTTTCCCGTATGTATAATGCTAATCAACGTCTGATGCGCTGGGCTTTATTTGTACAGACTTATAACCTTGAAAAACAATACCTGTTTTGTTTTCAGTTATTGGTACTTTTGGTTATTACTTATAAGCTTTGTTAGTGTTATGATGATCATGTAAAATCGAATTCCTTTTCCGTCCTATTTCCTTTATTATTGAGTATATATATAGGCTATATATAGTTTTTTTATTTTTTTTTAAAAAAATTTTTAAAATCTTTGATTGTTCGCGGGTTCCCGCCTCCTTCTTCCCTGAATCTCAACCCTCAGGTGGTCTTCGTTTCGTTTGTGTGTGTGTGTGTGTGTGTGTGTGTGTGTGTGTGTGTGTGTGTGTGTGTGTGTGTGTGTGTGTGTGTGTGTGTGTGTGTGTTTGTGTGTGTGTGTGTGTGTGTGTGTGTGTATGTGTGGTTTGCACTCTTGGTGTTTTATAGTGTCGCCCCTTCATTCTTGAACACTTTTTTTCTGCATCGTGGCCAATTTGTAGATTATAATTCTCTGACTTTTTGTGTTTTTGTCAATTTCCCATTCATTTCCTATGGTCGGTCATTTTTGACCGAAGAGTACAAGTGTGACTATTTTTTTTACGACCACTTAGCCTGCTCGGATCATGACCTCAATTATTTTGTGTGATCACATACCTAATGCCATACAAGATACCAAGTTTCGTAACGTTCCGATCAAGCTGTGATTTTTAAAAATTCAAAACGAAAAATGTTTCGGTCAGAAATGACGAAGAGCACCTGAGGACCCTGTTATATATATATATATATATATATATATATATATATATATGCCGATCATTGCACATAATACATTTGTTCCCCTGTTCTCCTGCTGTTTCTCAGTGTCTTATTCACTCTCTCAGTATTTTAATGGTAATTGTTTAAGGTTGGCTAATGTTCTCCTTCTAATTCCCTAGACTTTTAAATCAGTGAAGGGTCGAAACACTCACTTAAAGCAAACAACAAACTCTCCAGAATAAACTATTAGTCTTTATCAGATGTTCAAATCACTGACACACTCTTAATATGAAGATAATGCTTCATCATCAGATGTTTGAGTGACACTATGTCCAGTATCAGGAATAATACAGTATGATCTGTGTGTATCAATACACAACTCTCAGATCACAACGTGAATGTGTGCAAGAATAAACTGAGCGTGTTCAAATGAACTCTTTCCAGACTAATTCCACTAAATATCTTTAGAGAAAATACAGATTTCTTTACCTGTGAGAAGTGAAGAGAGAATGATCAGTCCCAGCAGACACAGATCACACTTATCAGACATTTCTGTTTCTGTCAGTCTTTCTCTTCATTATATATTACAGCTCTTTCTCTTCATTATATATTACAGCTCTTTCTCTTCATTATATATTACAGCTCTTTCTCTTCATTATATATAGTTACAGCTCCTCCTCTTCATTATATATAGTTACAGCTCCTTCCTCTGTTCTGATAAACTGAGTGTTTATATCCGGCTATAGTTGCTATAGTGACACAAAGTCACAGTGAAGTGTTGCTCTCTGTGTGTGTATGTGTGTGTGTGTGTGTGTGTGTGTGTGTGTGTGTGTGTGTGTGTGTGTGTGTGTGTGTGCGTGCGTGCGTGCGTGCGTGCGTGCGTGCGTGCGTGCGTGTGTGTGTGTGTGTGAGAGTGTGTGTGTGTTGTGTGTGTGTGAGAGTGTGTGTGTGTTGTGTGTGTGTGAGAGTGTGTGTGTGTTGTGTGTGTGTGAACACATCTGATCTGAACAGTTTATTTGCCTCTTTTGCACACGAGAGAATTACTGTTAGACTCACTTCTTTCTTTTAGCAGTTTTCTGCATGACGTTAAAATCTAGAAATAAAATCATTACATTATTAATGATACAATAAGTTTGTTACTAAAAAGGTTTCCACAATGCATGACTAACTTGTAGAAAATTAATTCTAAAAACCTTTTTAAAGTATTTCAAAATGATTAACATCAGTTTGGTGGAACAGAAAGTATTTGCACACACTTCATGAGCGTCTGTAAAGCAGATATTAAATGTCTTCAGGAAGAGTTTCTCCACATGGATTATAATGTTCTGCTTTACTCTCTCCAGCCCTGAGAAATAGATCAGATCCAGACTCCTTTATTAACAGACAAACACCAAACGCCAGTCATTTTCCCTCTCCTCGTGACACAGGTTGAGCTGTTTATGAAATTATGAAAGTCAGTGTGTGTCATCGTCACCATGTTCAGAAGATACTCAAGATGCTTCTTCCTCGTGCTCAAAAATATATAATAACATTTTAAAATATTATAATATCTTTAAATATTTCCTTTTGTAATGAAACTGGTCTTGATAGATTTCTTGATACCGAGAACAAAGATACCGATCATGCCGTATCGGATCGGACTTGCTGTCGACAGTAATGGTGTTTCAGAAGTACGTCATCGCTGGCGTCGAGAACTCACACACACACACACACACACACACACACACACACACACACACACACACACACACACACACACACACACACACACACACACACACACACACACACACACACACACATACACACACAGAGAGCAACACTTCACTGTGGCTTTGTGTCACTATAGCAACTATAGCCGGATATAAACACTCAGTTTATCAGAACAGAGGAAGGAGCTGTAACTATATATAATGTAGAGGAGGAGCTGTAACTATATATAACGAAGAGAAAGAGCTGTAATATATAATGAAGAGAAAGAGCACACACACACACACACACACACACACACACACACACCACACACACCACACACACCACACACCACACACACACACACACACACACACACACACACACACACACACACACACACACACACACACACACACACACACACACACACAAACAAACACCGGTTTGAACTCACACACATTCAGAAAACAGTTCCTCCTCTTTTCTACAACTGAATTGCTCAACTTTTTCCTATAACTGTTTGCTATAGTTGCTGCAAACCATTTACAAATTCACTTTTAATTTGATTGGTTCAGTGCTGCTAAATTTTATTTCAATGATTTTACATAAAGCAGGGTTCCTCACACACACCTGACTGTGATATTCAAGTGAACTCAAAGACCTTGATTAGTTGATTCAGGTCTCAAGTCAAGTCACCTTCATTTATATAGCGCTTTTACCAATATCGATCGGTATATAAAGGAGAAGAGACTGACATCTAACTAAGTGTGTCATTCTGGGACCTGGAAGTGACGTCATTTCTGGCGCGCAGTGTTTATGTCCATGAGGAAAGAGCTTCTGGTGGCAGTCTCATTATCAGTGTTTTATGTCAGGAAGGTGTAGATTTAAAATCATGCTTTCCCCATATTGATGAATCACAGAAGCTACACCAGTTACTTTAACAAGAGATCTCTATTGTTTATGTATCATGTGTCAGACAGAGAGAAACAGGGATATTAGAATAAGGCTACAGGAGAAGTCTTCATTCCAGATTTCTCTGTTCCCCATTTCTCTAATCTCTCACCCCATCATGTCTTTATGTTTCTCTGAGTCAGTACAGAAAGGATTGAGCTTATATACACCACTGAGCGACTTTCAACTTCCTTGTAAGGTAGAAAAACATGTTTATGTTTGAAGTGGAATGTATACCTCATGCTTACACATGGTACAATCCACTTTCCCACTGTGTATCCTTTCCTTGTAAAGAACATGTACACATTTAATGTATCATCATCACTTCATCATCATCATCATCACTTCATCATCATCATCATCACTTTATCATCATCATCATCACTTCATCATCATCATCATCATCATCATCATCATCATCATCATCATCATCATCACTTCATCATCATCATCATCATCATCACTTCATCATCATCACTTCATCACTTCATCATCATCATCACTTCATAATCATCATCATCATCATCATCATCATCATCATCATCATCACTTCATCATCATCATCATCACTTCATCATCATCACTTCATCATCATCATCATCACTTTATCATCATCATCATCACTTCATCATCATCATCATCATCATCACTTCATCATCATCATCATCACTTTATCATCATCATCATCACTTCATCATCATCATCATCATCATCACTTCATCATCATCATCATCACTTTATCATCATCATCATCACTTCATCATCATCATCATCATCATCACTTCATCATCATCATCATCACTTCATCATCATCACTTCATCATCATCATCATCACTTCATCATCATCACTTCATCATCATCACTTCATCATCATCACTTCATCATCATCATCATCACTTTATCATCATCATCACTTCATCACAATCACTTCATCATCATCATCATCATCACTTCATCATCATCATCATCATCATCATCATCATCACTTCATCATCATCATCATCATCATCACTTCATCATCATCATCATCACTTCATCATCATCACTTCATCATCATCATCATCACTTCATCATCATCACTTCATCATCATCACTTCATCATCATCATCATCACTTTATCATCATCATCACTTCATCACAATCACTTCATCATCATCATCATCATCACTTCATCATCATCATCATCATCATCATCATCATCATCACTTCATCATCATCATCATCACTTCATCATCATCACTTCATCATCATCATCACTTCATTATCATCATCATCACATCATCATCATCATCATCATCACTTCTTATTCTTCATCATCATCATCATCACCACTTCATCATCACCATCATCACTTCATCATCATCATCACTTTATCATCATCATCATCATCACTTCATCATCATCATCATCACTTCATCATCATCATCGTCACTTCATCATCATCACTTCATCATCATCACTTCATCATCATCATCATCATCACTTTATCATCATCATCACTTCATCATCATCACTTCATCATCATCATCATCATCATCATCATCACTTCATCATCATCATCATCATCACTTCATCATCATCACTTCATCATCATAATCACTTCATCATCATCATCATCACTTCATCATAATCACTTCTTCATCATCATCATCATCACTTCATCATCATCACTTCTTCTTCATCATCATCATCACCACTTCATCATCACTATCATCACTTCATCATCATTATCATCATCATCATGAGGCGGCGGTTTGTGTTTGGAGCTCTGTCGAATTGATTCATAAATCCTTGATTTTCTTCTTTACCACTCATTTATAAACTTTCTTTTTTTATAGCATGTGAACTTATCTTCGATACTTTTCCTTATAAAAAACAATCGGATTGCTTTGATTTCGCTACTTAGATCCAACTTTCCGAATCTCCGCTACTAGCCTTTAGCCCGCTAGCATTGCACGCGTGGCCTCTCGCCTCTTGATCGTCTCATTTACACCCGTTTCACTGAAAGGATACGGGTTATATCCAGGATTCTAGTCCTAAATTAGTAGTGATATTGGTAGTATCACTACTAATATACTGTTCATCTGTTATAATGGCCAACATATCGGATGTGTGTCTAACGTTACCTCTGAGTGCAGGTGAGGACACATTCGAGCTGCATTCGGTGTTGTTGGAGCTGGAGTCCGTCATGTCCGTGCTACCTCAGGTAAGCGTAAGGTGCGCACTCACTGCTTTCCTGGTGCTCGTGTTCTAGATGTCGCTGCACATGTTCCCGAGATCCTGAACGGTGACGAGCGCGTCGGAGCTGTTGTGCTGCACGCGGGAGTGAACGACATCAGGCTGCGGCAGACGGAGGTTCTGAAGAAGGACTACAGGAGTCTGATCGAGACGGTACGCAGCACATCGCCTGAAGCAACGATCATCGTGTCTGGACCGCTTCCCACGTACCGACTAGGACAAGAAAGGTTCAGTAGATTATTTGCACTAAATGAATGGTTAATGTCATTGTGTAATGAACAGAAACTGCTCTTTGTAAATAATTGGAATCTGTTCTGGGAGCGACCTAGGCTCTACCATGGTGATGGCCTGCACCCCAGCAGAATCGGAGCGGCTGTTCTGTCGGACAACATCTCCAAGACGTTACACACCATATGACTAGTAAGTCAAAGTCCAAATCACAGTCTTTGCTGTCCCAACTTAATTGATATAAGTAGTGTAGAACATTATATAGAAACTGTGTCTATTCCTCGTTTAGTGAGGCCAAACAATAAATCTACTGTAGGATCTAGGAAAAATCTTATTGTAATTAAACCAGAAAATCTCAATATCAGTGAACAAAAACAATTTCTAAAGCCAGGTCTTCTAAACATTAGATCGCTCACACCTAAGGCGGTTATTGTAAACGAAATGGTCACAGATAATAGTTTCGATGTACTTTGCCTTACTGAAACCTGGCTTAAACCAAATGATTATTTCGGTCTAAATGAGTCTACTCCACCAGGATACTGTTATAAGCATGAGCCCCGTCTGATCGGTCGTGGCGGCGGTGTTGCAACAATCTATAGAGATATTCTAAATGTTACTCAGAAAACTCGTCATAGGTTTAATTCGTTTGAAGTACTTGTGCTAAATGTTACGCTCTTAGATGTAAGAAAGAAATCCCAATTATCTCTAGCTTTGGCTACTGTATATAGACCTCCAGGGCCCTATGCTGATTTCCTAAAAGAGTTTGCAGACTTTCTCTCAGATCTATTGGTCAATGTCGATAAAGCAATAATTGTTGGAGATTTTAACATACACGTAGATAACACAAATGATGCGTTAGGGGCTGCGTTTACAGATTTATTAAACTCCTTTGGGGTCACGCAAAACGTCAGTGGTCCCACTCATCGTCTAAATCATACACTAGATTTAATTATATCATATGGAACCAACCCAACCGATATAGATATTGTACCGCAAAGTGATGATGTCACTGATCATTACATGATAACTTGCATAATACGTACTGCTGAAATTTGTCATGTTGCGCCACGTTATAGGCCAGGCAGAACAATCGTTCCAACCACTATAGATAGATTCTCAAATAGCTTACCTGATCTATCTCAGCTGCTCAGTGAACCCAAACAAACAGATGAACTAGAGGAAATGACAAGCAGTTTGAGCACCATTTTCTCTAGTACACTAGATATTGTTGCACCAATTAGATTAAAAAAGGTTAGAGAGAAAACTAAAGCACCATGGTACAACAGTGCTACGCATGTTATCAAGAGAGAAACTCGTAACTTAGAGCGTAAATGGAAACAAACTAATTTAGAGGTCTTTAGATTCGCGTGGAAAGACAGTATGTCACGTTATAAAAAGGCTCTAAAAGCAGCCAGGGCTGAGCATCTCCGCAAACTAATAGAAAATAACCAAAATAATCCAAGGTTTTTATTCAACACCGTGGCTAGACTAACAAATAAACAAACATCACCAGAGCAAAATATTCCGTTACAGTATAGTAGTAATGATTTTATGAATTTCTTCACTGAGAAAATAGAAAGCATCCGTAACACAATTGTAAATGTACACTCTTTTATGGTGTCTTATGATTCAGCCTCAATTATCACCCCTCAAGAACAACTACACCGCTTTACAAATATAGGACAGGAAGAGCTAAATAAACTTGTCATTGCATCTAAACCAACAACATGTTTATTAGATCCAATGCCCACTAAACTACTGAAAATAGTGTTACCTGTAGTGGAAGAGCCTCTTCTCAATATTATTAACTCGTCTTTATCTTTATGTCATGTTCCAAAAATATTCAAGCTGGCAGTAATAAAACCTCTCATTAAGAAACCGCAATTAGATCCAAATAACCTAGCAAATTACAGACCGATCTCAATTCTTCCATTTATGTCTAAAATACTAGAAAAAGTTGTGTCCGCTCAATTGTGCTCTTTCTTGCAAGAAAATGATATCTATGAAAAATTTCAGTCAGGATTCAGACCGCATCATAGCACAGAAACTGCGCTAGTTAAAATTACAAATGATTTACTTTTAGCTTCTGACCAAGGCTGTATCTCAATACTAGTTCTACTCGATCTTAGCGCTGCGTTCGACACTATAGATCATTTAATACTTTTGGATCGACTACAAAACTACACTGGAGTTCAGGGACAGGCATTAAGCTGGTATAGATCGTACTTATCAGACCGTTACCATTTTGTCTGTTTAAATGGGGAAAAATCAAAGATAACGTCAGTAGACTATGGAGTGCCGCAAGGATCGGTGTTAGGCCCTCTGCTATTCTCAATATATATGCTGCCACTTGGTAATATTATAAGAAAACATTGAATTAATTTCCACTGTTATGCTGATGACACTCAATTATATATTTCATCACGACCAGATGAAAACACTAACTCATCTAAATTGAAAGAGTGTATGAAAGATATAAAATGCTGGATGACCTGTAATTTCCTGCTATTAAATTCAGATAAAACGGAGGTATTACTTATTGGTCCAAAAAACTACCCACAAAACCTTGTACAATACAACTTTAATTTAGAAGGATGTCCTGTTACTTTATCCACTACAGTAAAAGACCTGGGTGTTATACTAGACCGCAACTTGTCTTTCGAAAATCATATTTCATATGTTACAATAACAGCCTTTTTCCACCTTAGAAACATTGCTAAGCTACGTAACATGCTATCTGTTTCTGATGCAGAAAAGTTAGTTCATGCATTCATGACATCCAGACTAGATTACTGTAATGCTTTATTAGCTGTCCTGCATCCTCAATAAACAAGCAACAGTTAGTGCAAAATGCAGCCGCTAGAGTTCTTACTAGGTCAAGAAAATATGATCATATAAGACCTATTTTATCATCTCTACACTGGTTACCTATTAAGTTCCGTATCAATTACAAAGTATTCCTACTGACTTATAAAGCTCTAAATGGTTTAGCTCCTGTGTATTTAACAGACCTTCTATCGCCATACAATCCATCGCGTTCTTTAAGATCACTAAATTCGAGGCTTCTGGTCATTCCTAGGATATCTAAGTCCACTAAAGGAGGGAGGGCGTTCTCGCATTTAGCTCCTAAACTCTGGAATAGCCTTCCTGATATTGTTCGAGGCTCAGACTCGCTGTCCCAGTTTAAAACTAGATTAAAGACGCATCTCTTTAGCCAAGCATTCACTTAATGCTTACCTTTTATACCACTGTTGAATCAGATCGAATGCATTAATATTACGAACAGCAGCTATGCTAATTATCTCCCATCTGCTTTTCTGCTGTTATTTCGGGACGCTAGTCCCGAGGTAAATAGCGTTCGTCAGCTCCGGCTTGTATCCAGCGTCTCACGGAGACCTAAGATCCCCAACACCTGCGATAAGATGACTAAACGCCTGTGAAGAGACGACTCGACGCCTGTGAAGAGACGACTCGACGCCTGTGAAGAGACGACTCGACGCCTCGCTGCTGTGAAGAGACGACTCGACGCCTCGACGCCTGTGAAGAGACGACTCGACGCCTGTGAAGAGAGGACTCGACGCCTGTGAAGAGACGACTCGACGCCGGCGATATGTTATGCCCTAAATTACTACATGATTAACTAACTGTATTTTTTTCTATGTACATTTCTGAAATGCACATTCTGTAAAGCTGCTTTGAAACAATAAGTATTGTGAAAAGCGCTATACAAATAAATTTGAATTGAATTGAATTATTTAAAATATGTTTATTTAATTTTAAAATATTACAATATTTTTTTATATTTTCGATATTCAAGTCAAGTCAAGTCAAGTATATTTGTATAGCGCTTTTCACAATACAGATTGTATCAAAGCAGCTTCACAGTATTAAATCAAAATAAAATTATATAAAAAGTAAATAAAATTATATAGATTTGATTATATTATATATTACACATTTATATATTAAAATATTGAAAATATTGAAATATTTTAATTTGATTATATTGTAAATATTTGAATATTTTAAGGGGGTTTTAAAATATTACCCTTTGTGGGGTCACTTGAGACATAGGAACAGTGAATCACAACCTTTTTTACTTCAATGTCTCCTTATAGTCCTATTCTCCACAACAAATCCAATACATTTGTTATAAAAATAGCCAAATAATAAGAAATATCTTGCTTGACTAATTTGTCATAATTTTAACTCATCTTGAGGTCCCATTGGAAGTTTGGAAGGTCTGCTCTAGAAGTTAGGCCTAGATGACACTGCTAGCAAGACAAGCGAGGTTTCACCTAGTAGGCTACAACATGTTTCTGGCTCAACATCTTTATTAATCCTGGAACAGCATTCATATCGACCAATTAGAATTGAAGTTTGAAGTTATGCCAAGTTTAGGCTTTCAATCATGCTTCTAGATCAGTGTTATTAAAATTTCCCTCTGATTGTAGGGTTAGGGTTAGGGTTAGTGTTAGGGTTAGGACTATTTTTATGGACATGAATGATGTTCCAAGATCTACAAAAATATGTTGATACAGGGACATTGGCAAAATCATTGTGCCCCAAGCTTTGCAGAAACAGCAAACTAAAGTATCACATCCCAAAACCATAAATAAACTCTTCATATGTTTGAACTTAGACACTTGAACTTTTTTAGACTCTCTACCTATCAAACAAATGTCAGCAATAGCATATATGTCATAGATGTAAGTACATGTAGTCTCACATCCAGCCTAAGGCCATGTGTCCACCAAAGCGTTTTTAGCCAGCTGAAAATGCTTGGCAATCTGCTGAAAACGCCTAGCTGTGGGCAATTGAAAGTGTTTTGGCAGTGCAGAGTTTTTGTTGTTGTTGTTTTTTTGTTGAGACGCTTTGTTGCTATACAGAATATCCGTGGCACAGTTTACTTGTAACTGATTTCGCTGATAATTTGTATAATACTAATAATGTTTGTATAGTACGGATGTCATATGGTATAGACACGTATGTTCGGAGACCAGAAATATTATTTTTCCATCTACTCTGCTATTTGATGTTTTACAGAAAGAATGTTGTGACAGTTGGTCGGTGTGGTATTTTTCCCGCCCCTCCTCCATTGTGATTGGACGGTCTGGTAGAAAGTGACAGTGAGGAGCGCAGCGATTTAACCAAAGTTGAACATTCTTTAACTCTCACAGATCTGTAAAAAACGTGTTCAGCGCTTTATAGCCAGAAAAAAAAACGTATAATGTTTTGCTCAGCGCCTCTACATTCATGGCGTTTTAAAAACGTGGCATTCTCTTGAAAACAACTGAAGAAACACACCAGTCACGTGAAAAAAAACCCCCGCATTGTTGGACACGACACACAGCCTAAGTGTCTGCTGCATCTATCCCCAAAAAAAATTGTTAAAAAAAAAAAATTCAAGGCAGTTTCAAAGTCTGTCCTTTTCAAGCTAAATTAGCCATTGTTAGAAGTGTTGCATCTAAGCCAGAAATGGACTTACCAGGTTGATTTAAATTTTTGGGGAGCATATTTCGAATGTGGGCCAAGTTTGACTTACACCCTGATTAGCCAATGCTGACTGTGTCATATATTTTCCAAATGTGGCCCAAATTGTTATGAATTATATGGGCCATATTTGCCATGTCATATGGGTGGCACTTTCGGCTCACACCCAGATGAGGCAGTGCTACTGTACCATATCTTTGCCAAAACTGGCCAAAATACATTTTAAGATAACTGGGTCTCATTTGCAGCATTATATGTGGGCCACTTTTGGCTCACATCAAGATGAGCCAGTGCTCACTGAGCCATATCTTTGCCAAACCTGGCCAAGATGTGTTATAAGATAATTGGGCCACATTTGCAACAATATATTTGGGCCACTTTTGGCTCGTGGTCACTGACCCATATCTTTGCCAAACCTGGCCCAGATATGTTTTGCGATAACTGGGCCACATTTGCAATATTATATGTGGGCCACTTTTGGCTCACATCCAGATGAGCCAGTGCTCGCTGAGCCATATCTTTGCCAAACCTGGCCCAGATATGTTTTGAGATAACTGGGCCACATTTGCAACATTATATGTGGGCCACTTTTGGCTCACATCCGGATGAGCCAGTGTTCGCTGAGCCATATCTTTGCCAAACCTGGCCCAGATATGTTTTGAGATAACTGGGCCACATTTGCAATATTACATGTGGGCCACTTTTGGTTCACATCCAGATGAGCCAGTGCTCGCTGAGCCATATCTTTGCCAAACCTGGCCCAGATGAGTTTTAAGATAACTGGGCCACATTTGCAACATTATATGTGGTCCACTTTTGGCTCACATCCAGATGAGCCAGTGGTCGCTGAGCCATATCTTTGCCAAACGTGGCCCATATGTGTTATAAAATAATTGGGCCACATTTGTAACATTATATGTGGGCCACTTTTGGCTCACATCCAGATGAGCCAGTGGTCACTGAGCCTTTTCTTTGCCAAACTTGGCCCAGATGTGATTTAAGATAACTGGGCCACATTTGCAACATTATAGTTGGGCCACTTTTGGCTCACATTCAGATGAGCCAGTGGTCACTGACCCATATCTTTGCCAAACCTGGCCCAGATATGTTTTGCGATAACTGGGCCACATTTGCAATATTATATGTGGGCCACTTTTGGCTCACATCCAGATGAGCCAGTGCTCGCTGAGCCATATCTTTGCCAAACCTGGCCCAGATATGTTTTGAGATAACTGGGCCACATTTGCAACATTATATGTGGGCCACTTTTGGCTCACATCCAGATGAGCCAGTGTTCGCTGAGCCATATCTTTGCCAAACCTGGCCCAGATATGTTTTGAGATAACTGGGCCACATTTGCAATATTACATGTGGGCCACTTTTGTTTCACATCCAGATGAGCTTGTGCTCGCTTAGCCATATCTTTGCCAAACCTGGCCCAGATGTGTATTAAGATAACTGGGCCACATTTGCAACATTATATGTGGGCCACTTTTGGCTCACATCCAGATGTGTTAGTGCCACTGTACCATATCTTTGCCAAAACTGGCCCAGATATGTTTTGAGATAATTGGGCCACATTTGCAACGTTATATGTTGGCCACTTTTGGTTCACATCCAGATGAGCCAGTGGTCACTGACCCATATCTTTTCCAAAACTGGCCCAGATATGTTTTAAGATAACTGGGCCACATTTGCAGCATTATATGTGGGCCACTTTTGTTTCACATCCAGATGAGCTAGTGCTCGCTTAATACACATCTGGGACAGGTTTGGCAAAGATATGGCTAAGATAACTGGGCCACATTTGCAACATTATATGTGGGCCACTTTTGGCTCACATCCAGATGAGCCAGTGGTCACTTAGCCATATCTTTGCCAAACCTGGCCCAGAAGTGTTATAAAATAATTGGGCCACATTTGTAACATTATATGTGGGCCACTTTTGGCTCACATCCAGATGAGCCAGTTGTCACTGAGCCATAGCTTTGCCAAACCTGGCCCAGATATGTTTTGAGATAACTGGGCCACATATGCAACATTATATGTGGGCCAGTTTTGGCTAACATCCAGATGAGCCAGTGGTCACTGAGCCTATTCTTTGCCAAACCTGGCCCAGATGTGTTTTAAGATAACTGGGCCACATTTGCAACATTATATGTGGGCCACTTTTGGCTCACATCCAGATGAGCCAGTGGTCACTTAGCCATATCTTTGCCAAACCTGGCCCAAAAGTGTTATAAGATAACTGGGCCACATTTGCAACATTATATGTGGGCCAGTTTTGGCTCACATCCAGATGTGCCAGTGCCACAGTACCATATCTTTGCCAAACTTGGCCCAGATGTGTATTAAGATAACTGGGCCACATTTGCAACATTAAATTTATGAACAGCAGCTATGCTAATTATCTCCCATCTGCTTTTCTGCTGTTATCTCGGGATGCTAGTCCCAAGGTAAATAGCGTTCGTCAGCTCCGGTTTGTATCCAGCCTCTCATGGAGATCTCAGATGCCCCAACACCTGCGATAAGATGACTAAACGCCTGTGAAGAGACGACTCGACGCCTGTGAAGAGACGACTAAACGCCGGCGATATGTTATGCCCTAAATTACTACATGATTAACTAACTGTTAGTATGATTATCATGTGAAACCAAATTCCTTTGCCGTCCTATTTCCTTTATTATTGAGTATTTGAGAGCGGTAACGCTGTGTTCGGCTGGATAGATGAAAGGGAAGTGATGTCACGTGACGTACATCTCACACACTTAGTTCTGATTTATTTAGTTTAGACACACTAGGTTTAGGGGCTTGTGCCATTCGCTGTCATTTCTGTTCTGATAGATAGAGTAGGGAAGTATACGACGTCTCGGACACTGAAGACTTTTCTTTCTACATTTTTCTTTTGTATTAAGAAGGTTTAGTTGAAACGGCTGAGAAAGATCCTTTTTGTTTTATTATTTTCTTTGTGTTAGCACTGTCCAGTTTTCCCTTTTTCCTACCCAGATCGCTTCATTTTTCTTCTTCCATATATATATATATGTGTGTGTGTGTGTGTGTGTGTGTGTGTGTGTATATATATATAGTTACGGAACAGACTCCAGAGTAAACAGGTGAATTGATGATAAACTGTTTTCTTTTCATCTGTTATACCAATAAACCTCAGTCAGAGGAAATAGATGACAGTGATGGAAGGTGGATGATGGAAATACCAATAGACTGTCCTCACTGGTGATGATGAGTGATATAGAAGGTAATAGATGGATCTCTGATGCTTTAGGAGAGGGACGGAGAGATCGCTGGAGAACGTAGGAAGATAGCAGGAGCCTGAGGTGAGGAATGGAGAGATCGTCGGAGATCAGGGAGAGATCGCTGGAGTTCAAGGAGAGATTGCTGGATAGCAGGTTAGTCTGTTTTGAAGAGAGTCTGAACATCTATAAACGAGACCAGACAATGTGACTTTGGTTGACGAGTGCTCATATACAGACTGTGAAGAGGATCTGATGACGTTCAGGTGTGTGGTGATTAATACTCAGGTGATAGTGATCTCTGTGATTGTGTGGTGATGGAAACTGGCTGATCTCTGACAGTACCAGGTGATAGTGATCTCTGTGATTGTCAGAGATCAGCCAGGTTCCATCTCCACACAGAGATGCAGGTGTTACCCTCGGAGGTTGGTAGGTCAGTTGCGAAATCTACTCCTAGGTGTGACCAAGGGCGTTGGGGAATAGGCAATGGAAGGAGCTTGCCGGAGGGAAGATGGTTCTGGCTTTTGGTGATAGCACAGTCTGAGCATCCCTGGACGAACCCTCTCACATCCCTGGCCATGTTGGGCCACCAGAAGGGATCTTGTAGCAGTGAGAGGGTGCGATTGGCCCCTGGATGACCAGTGCCCACGGAAGAGTGTGCTGAGTGCATAAGGTTATTGCGTTGTGACAGAGGAACAAAGATGTGACCGGGTGGACATCCCAGTGGAGATGGCTTAGAGACACTGGAGGAAGTGATCTGTTGATGTAGGGACCATTTAATGGGACTCAGAAGAATCTTTTGGGGCAAGATGGGTTCAGGGTCCTCTGTGTTTTCCTCAGGATTGTAGAGACGAGATAGAGCGTCTGCTTTAAGGTTCTTCGTACCTGGACGATATGAGATGTTGAAGTTAAAACGAGTGAAGAACAAAGCCCACCTCGCCTGCCGAGGATTAAGACGTTTGGCCTCCCGGAGATATTGAAGATTCTTATGATCAGTGAGAACTGTGAATCGTCCCTTGGCACCCTCCAACCAGTGTCTCCATTCTTCCAGAGCGAGCTTGATGGCTAGGAGTTCTCTATTGCCGATGTCATAATTAATCTCCGCTGGGGAAAGTTTCTTTGAAAAGTAAGCGCATGGATGGAGACGGGCGGGGTTCCCCTGCGGCTGTGAGAGTACCGCTCCTACCCCTGTAGTGGAGGCATCCACCTCTACGATGAAAGGCTTGTTGGGATCTGGATGGGTAAGGAGCGGTGCACTTGTGAAGGAGTTCTTTAAGCTTTGGAAAGCTATGGTGGCTGCAGGTGTCCAGGACAGAGACTTGGGTTTCTTCCGGGGGAGGTTGGTTAGGGGTGACGTGATGGAACTGTAGTTGTGGATAAACCGGCGATAGAAGTTAGAAAATCCCAGAAAACATTGTAACTCCTTGATGGTGGTTTGTGTGGGCCAGTTCCGGACCGCATTTACCTTCCCCTCGTCCATCTGGATACCATGCTTACTGATGTTGTAACCGAGAAACATTACGGATGGTTGATGGAAAGTACATTTCTCAGCTTTGAGGAAGAGCTGGTGTTCTCGGAGACGTTGAAGGACCTCCACAACGTGATGGCGATGTTCGGCCAGACTCCGGGAGTAAATCAGAATATCATCAATGTAAACCATAACTGAGTGATGAAGGAAATCCCGGAGCACCTCGTGCATGAAATCCTGGAATACGGAGGGGGCGTTTACTAGACCATACGGCATGATCAGGTACTCATAGTGGCCAGCAGGTGTCACAAAGGCTGTCTTCCACTCGTCCCCCTCACGTATCCGGACGAGGTTATATGCGCTGCGGAGGTCCAATTTAGTAAACACGGCGGCGCCACAAAGTTGTTCCAGGGCTGTTGGGACGAGAGGAAGTGGGTAACGGAACTTGACGGTGATGTTATTGAGTGCTCTGTAATCTATGCAGGGCCGCAAGCCTCCATCCTTCTTGGCTACAAAGAAAAAACTAGAAGCAGCAGGGGAAGTGGAAGGTCGGATGTAGCCTTGTTGGAGCGCCTCGGCGATGTATTCTTCCATGGCCTTCTGTTCCGGAAGTGAGAGTGGATAGATCTTACCGTGGGGCACTGATTCATCCGGTAGGAGGTCTATGGCGCAATCCCAATGCCTGTGAGGTGGTAGTGATGAAGCCTTGTTAGGGCAGAAGACGTCACTGAAGTGAGCGTAACAGGTAGGAGTTTCAACCGACTGTTTCTCTACCGGGCTCTCGATGGATGTGGAGTGGATGGGAAGAGGAGTAACGGGTCGAGGAAGACATGAAAAACAGTTTGGGAAACACTTATCGCCCCACTTCAGGATTTCTCCGGTGGTCCAGGAAAGTGATGGATTGTGTTGTGCCAACCATGGAAGTCCCAGAACTATATCCGCAGTGGAGTTTTCCAGAACCAGGAGGGAAATGGATTCGATGTGAAGGAGTCCAACCTGTAACTGGATGGGTCCTATTGTGTAACGTACATTATTTTTGTTGAGTGGCTTACCGATTATTGACTGAACTTGATATTGGACCGGATTGCGCCTCTTCGGGAGGTTGAGCTGGCGGCAGAGGGAGTCGGAGATGAAGTTGCCGGCGGACCCGGAGTCGAGAAGGGCGTAGACTGGAATCGAGAGATGGGAAGTTGAAATAGTTACTTGAGTAGTAAGTGGTTTCATACTGCTGGGGAAGTTATGGATTACACTCACCCATGGACGTGGTGGACGAATGGGGCAGACGGAAATGAGGTGTCCTGCATCGCCACAGTATAAACAGAGACCCTGGGCCATCCTCCTCTGTCGCACAGAACGTGAAAGACGGGTGTTGTCAACTTGCATGGGAACTGGCTCTTGAGAACTGGTTAGTTCGGGTTGACGAGACGGAAGAGGAGAAAACTGGCCCTGTAGATCTCCTAGGCATGGTTGCATGCGACGATCGGTGCGTATGGCGAGATGCATGAACCTTTCAAGACCAATGGCATCATCGTATGCAGCGAGATGCAGTCGCAACCGCGGATTCAAACCTTGCCGATAAGTGGTAAGGAGCGAACGCTCGTTCCACCCGCTGGCTGTTGCTAGTGTTCTAAACTTAAGAGTGTAATCGGAGACAGAATCAGCATTTTGTTTGAGGTGATATAGTTTCTCACCCGTGGTTGAATCGCCATCCGGAATTCCGAAGACCTCCCGGAAGTGAGCAACAAAGTTGTGGTGTTTTGTGTGACTGTAGTATCTTGATTCCAGATAGTTTGGGCCCAATGCAGCGCTCGTCCCGTCTGCAAGGAAATGATATACGCGATTTTCGCGCATTCGGTGGGATAGCGCGGTGACTGCATCTCCATGGCCAGTGAACATTGTAGTAGAAATCCCTCACACTCATCCGCCACGCCAGAGAAGGGCGCTGGAGTGGCCATGGGACTGACGACGGCGGGTGGTGAAGAAGGATCGGTGTCGGATGATGCGGAAGTAGCTGAAGATAGTGCATGTTTGAGGACGTCCACCAGTTCTTCGAATGATTCAGGGGAACTCATATTGCAGCTGTGTTGGTCTGGTCTTCTGTTACGGAACAGACTCCAGAGTAAACAGGTGAATTGATGATAAACAGGTTTATTGGTATAACAGATGAAAAGTAAACACAGTCAGAGGAAATAGATGACAGTGCTGGAAGGTGGATGATGGAAATACCAATAGACTGTCCTCACTGGTGATGATGAGTGATAGAGAAGGTAATAGATGGATCTCTGATGCTTTAGGAGAGGGACGGAGAGATCGCTGGAGAACGTAGGAAGATAGCAGGAGCCTGAGGTGAGGAATGGAGAGATCGTCGGAGATCAGGGAGAGATCGCTGGAGTTCAAGGAGAGATTGCTGGATAGCAGGTTAGTCTGTCTTGAAGAGAGTCTGAACATCTATAAACGAGACCAGACAATGTGACTTTGGTTGACGAGTGCTTATATACAGACTGTGAAGAGGATCTGATGACGTGCAGGTGTGTGGTGATTAATACTCAGGTGATAGTGATCTCTGTGATTGTGTGGTGATGGAAACTGGCTGATCTCTGACAGTACCAGGTGATAGTGATCTCTGTGATTGTGTGGTGATGGAACCTGGCTGATCTCTGACATATATATATGCCGATCATTGCACATAATACATTTGTTCCCCTGTTCTCCTGCTGTTTCTCAGTGTCTTATTCACTCTCTCAGTATTTTAATGGTAATTGTTGAAGGTTGGCTAATGTTCTCCTTCTAATTCCCTAGACTTTTAAATCAGTGAAGGGTCGAAACACTCACTTAAAGCAAACAACACACTCTCCAGAATAAACTATTAGTCTTTATCAGATGTTCGAATCACTGACACACTCTTAATATGAAGATAATGCTTCATCATCAGATGTTTGAGTGACACTATGTCCAGTATCAGGAATAATACAGTATGATCTGTAGGTATCAATACACAACTCTGAGATCACAACGTGAATGTGTGCAAGAATAAACTGAGCGTGTTCAAATGAACTCTTTCCAGACTAATTCCACTAAATATCTTTAGAGAAAATACAGATTTCTTTACCTGTGAGAAGTGAAGAGAGAATGATCAGTCCCAGCAGACACAGATCACACTTATCAGACATTTCTGTTTCTGTCAGTCTTTCTCTTCATTATATATTACAGCTCTTTCTCTTCATTATATATTACAGCTCTTTCTCTTCATTATATATTACAGCTCTTTCTCTTCATTATATATTACAGCTCTTTCTCTTCATTATATATAGTTACAGCTCTTTCCTCTGTTCTGATAAACTGAGTGTTTATATCCGGCTTATAGTTGCTATAGTGACACTGGCAGTGCAAGAGAATTACAGTTAGACTCACTTCTTTCTTTTAGCAGTTTTCCGCATGACGTTAAAATCTAGAAATAAAATCATTACATTATTAGTGATACAAATGGTTTGTTACTAAAAAGGATTCCACTATCCATGACTAACTTGTAGAAAATTAATTCTAAAAACCTTTTTAAAGTATTTCAAATTGATTAACATCAGCTGGTGATACAGAAAGTATTTGCACACACTTCATGAGTGTCTGTAAAGCAGATATTAAATGTCTTCAGGAAGAGTTTCTCCACATCCCAGCGGGCACCATGATATCAATTTCCCAGCTAACAGGGAACGTTCCCATAACTTTCGCTAACGTTATGTAAAAGTTGTGTAAATGTTAGTAAAAAACCTTCCTGAAATAATGTTCCCCTTCAGGGACTACCGCTGCGTGTAATCGCAGTGGGAACGCCCCCCAGCGTAGCGCGTCTGAAGCATGAATGAAATCAGTCAATGGAGCGTCACAGCGGGTGACGTCACCGACCAGGAAGCTATAAATATCCCCTGAATACACAAGCCACCAGCTTCTGTTACTTCAGCAGCGCTCTGTGTGTGTCTGATATCTTTCGATTGTGTTTGTCTGATTTTGTCAGGAGTTTTCACTATATATATATATATATATAAAAAAACCAAAATGAGCGAGCAGTATAGAAAGTGTGTTCCCCCCTGTACACGTTACATCACGGCTAGGGATTCTCACGAGTTATGTGTAGCTTGTTTGGGAGTTCAGCATGCCCAGTCAGCTCTCGAGGGAGTCGATTGTGAGCATTGCGAGCGTTTTCCTTTGAGAACTCTGCGCTCGCGGCGATCGCTCTTTGAGGAGAGTGGTTTGTTGCGAGCTCCCCAGGGCTCGGGTCCCGCTTCTGTTGAGGCAGAGCGGCGGCGCTTGACTTGGGGTTCGCAGATGGATCTCACCGGCGACGCTGAGACGGGCCCCGCCCTATCTCAGCTTTCTCCGGCGGGATCCAGTGCCTCTCACCCGGCTCTGGAAGCACGCGCTGCGGCGGTTACTTCTGCCCGGGTGGAGGCACATGATGATGTGGAACTTAGATTATCCAGTTCTGAGGATCTGGATGTCGAAAGTTTGGCATCAGAGGAAACTAGCTCACTTCATTATACTGCTGAAGAAGGTTTAATGGATGTGTTATCTCGGGCTGTTGAAAAACTCAGTATTGAATGGCCAACTGATAAACAAGAATCTAGAAATAAAAGCAAACTAGATGATAGATTTCTCTCTGCACGTCCTCAGCCTTCTCGCCGGTGCTTACCGTTCTTCCCAGACCTTCATGCTGAGGTTTCAAAGACCTGGGTTAGACCGGTTTCGAGCAGAATATATACCAATCAATCCAATGCTTATGGTAATATTTTTGGTGCAAAGTCTGCTGGATATGTGACGATGCCGAAGGCGGAGGAGACGCTCGCGAGCTATCTCTCTCCTGCCTCGGCATCTTCGCTTAAAGCACCGGCTCTTCCTTCTAGACCACTGAAAAATACTTCTGTGCTGGTGGGGAAGGCTTACTCGGCGGCTGGGCAGGCGGCTGCATGTTTGCATACAATGGCCATTATGCAGGCTTATCAGGCTGACCTGCTCAAAGATGTGTGTGAGGGGGGAGAAATTTCGGCAGATATGATCAATGAGCTCAGGCAGACTGCTGATCTCACTCTCCGGGCCACCAGGGAAACAGCTAAATCTGTTGGCCGGTCTATGGCAGCCATGGTGGCCACAGAAAGGCATTTATGGTTGAGTCAAACCTCTATGAAAGAAAAAGATAAATCTCTCCTATTAAATGCTCCTGTTTCGCCTGCGGGCCTCTTCGGTGACGCTCTTCACTCTGTCACTGAGAGGTTCCAGGAAGAGAAAAAACAGGCGGCTGCTTTTCATAAGTTTATCCCTCTCAAAGTGCGCGTCACTGGGGCTGCTGAGCGAGGGCAGTCCCAGCCGTCGAGTTCGTCTTCTAAAAGAGCACAGCAGAAGCGGAGTGTCGCGTCTCGTGCCCCCCCGCAGACAAACTGGAGGGACGAGGCGGGGCGCTCTCCGGCACGGCCTTCTCGGGGCAGGACTGATCTGAGGTCAGTCATTGTCGCCAGGAAGGCCGCGTCGAAAAAGTCCTGACGGGCTGAACGTCTGGACTCTTAGGGTGGTCCCCATCGGGAAAGACTTGAGTTCGCCGCTCAAAAACACGGCGCCCTGTCTTTCTCGATGCCCTCAGGGGTCTGTTCTACTAACCCTGCCTATACAGGGCGTAGAGAGACTCGGCGAGCGATTTCCCGAGGGACGCTCGCCCCCTCCGAGGAGGGTTGTGGAGTGCTCAGACCAGCTGTTTCCTGCCAGTATGTTACAGGGCGCTGTGTCTGTCACTCGGGATGTTCATCCAGAGGCCAGCCTCGAGAGGCTGGTTCCCTTAGTAGAGTTCCTGGCGGAATGGGAAATGCTTCCCAATGTTTCTCAGTGGGTCCTGAATATTATAAAGAACGGGTACGCTATTCAGTTCAGAACGCGTCCACCTCGGTTCAGAGGGGTTCTACCCACGGTGGTGGGCCCCGAGCAGGCTCTGGTATTAGAACAGGAGGTAGAAACTCTGCTGCACAAAGGGGCTATAGAACGGGTTCCTCCGCCCAGCAGGGAGTTAGGATACTACAGCCGGTACTTCATCGTTCCGAAAAAAGATGGAGGGCTGCGTCCCATTCTAGATCTGCGTCTCTTAAATCGCACTGTAGGGAAGCTCAAATTCAAGATGCTCACTCTCAAACAGATCGTGTCACAAATCAGATCCGAGGACTGGTTTGTCACGATAGACCTAAAGGACGCCTACTTCCATGTATCCATCCTCCCTCAACACAGGAAGTTCCTGAGGTTCGCTTTCGGGGGCGAAGCGTACCAATATCGGGTTCTTCCGTTTGCCCTAGCACTGTCACCCCGCACGTTCACGAAGTGTATGGATGCAGCTATAGCCCCGCTGAGGCTGCAGGGCATTCGTATTCTGAACTATATAGACGATTGGTTAATTCTAGCTCAATCAGAACAGCAGGCGGTTCGGCACCGAGATGTCGTTCTTGCTCACATCAAGAGGTTGGGGTTGAGGCTCAACGCCAAGAAGAGTGTTCTTTCTCCATTACAGAGAACCACTTTTCTCGGTGTAGTGTGGGATTCGACGACGATGCAGGCACAGTTGTCACCTGCTCGTGTTGCTTCGATTCTCGCCGCAGTAGATCAGGTCAAGCTAGGCCAGTCGTCCACTGTAAAACAGTTCCAGAGACTGTTAGGTCTCATGGCAGCTGCGTCCAACGTGATACCTTTTGGCCTCCTGCACATGAGACCGTTACAGTGGTGGCTCAGAACCAGGGGATTCTCCCCGAGGGGAAATCCGTTTCGCATGATCATGAGTTCGCGATGATGTCTTCGCGCCCTGGTTATGTGGAAAGATCCTCGGTTTCTGTCCCAAGGCCCGGTGTTGGGAGCTCCTTGTCGTCGCGTTATGCTAACGACAGATGCCTCTCTCACGGGGTGGGGGGCGATCATGAGTGGTCGCCCAGCTCGGGGTCTGTGGGGGGACCATCACCGTCTATGGCACATAAATTGTCTAGAGATGTTGGCAGTGTTTCAGGCTCTGAAACACTTCCTCCCAGACCTAAGGGGCCACCATGTTCTTGTTCGAACAGACAACACATCGGTGGTCTCTTATATCAACCATCAGGGGGGTCTGCGTTCTCGCCCACTTTACAAACTGGCACGTCAGATTCTCCTATGGTCCCAGGTCGTATGGGGATGTGGGTATTGCGTTCCCACTGCGATTACACGCAGCGGTAGTCCCTGAAGGGGAACGTCCCGGGTTACGTATGTAACCCTAGTTCCCCGAAGGGACGGACGCTGCGTGTCCTGCCATACTCTCGGCATCCCCTTGGATCGCTTGCTTCAGTAACATTAGAAGCTGGTGGCTTGTGTATTCAGGGGATATTTATAGCTTCCTGGTCGGTGACGTCACCCGCTGTGACGCTCCATTGACTGATTTCATTCATGCTTCAGACGCGCTACGCTGGGGGGCGTTCCCACTGCGATTACACGCAGCGTCCGTCCCTTCGGGGAACTAGGGTTACATACGTAACCCGGGACATTTTTGGAACGTTCTTATAATGTATATAGAGTTAAAATACATTCTCGTAACGTTGAGAGAAAAACGTTCTTAGAACAAAGTTTTAAGAACGTGCTTGTAATATTATTTGTTCTTGACTGATGTTCTCATAATGTTGAGTGAAAAAGTTCTTATAATAATGTTCGCTGAACGTTCTTGTGATTTTCTCATAATGTTGAGTGAAAAAGTTCTTATAATAATGTTCGCTGAACGTTCTTGTGATGTTCTCATAATGTTGAGTGAAAACTTTCTTATAACAACGTTCACTGAACGTTCTTGTGATGTTCTCATAATGTTCTCATAATGTTGACTAAAAATGTTCTTAGAACAACGTTCATGGAACGTCCTTGTGATTTTCTCGTAATGTTGAGTGAAAACGTTCTTATAACAACATTCACTGAACGTCCTTGTGATGTTCTCATAATGTTGAGTGAAAACGTTCTTAGAACAACGTTCATGGAACGTCCTTGTGATGTTCTCATACGGTTGAGTGAAAACGTTCTTATAACAACGTTCACTGAACGTTCCTGTGATGTTCTCATAATGTTTAGTGAAAACGTTCTTAGAACAACTTTCACTGAACGTTCTTGTGATGTTCTCATAATGTTGAGTGAAAACGTTCTTAGAACAACTTTCACTGAACGTTCTTGTGATGTTCTCATAATGTTGAGTGAAAATGTTCTTAGAACAAAGTTTTTAGAACGTCCTTGTGATGTTATTTCTTCTTGACTGATGTTTTCATACTGTTGAGTGAAAACGTTCTTATAACAACTTTCACTGAACGTTCTTGTGATGTTCTCATAATGTTCTCATAATTTTGAGTGAAAACGTTCTTAGAACAACGTTCATGGAACGTCCTTGTGATTTTCTCGTAATGTTGAATGAAAACGTTCTTATAGCAACGTTCACTGAACTTTCTTGTGATGTTCTCATAATGTTGAGTGAAAAAGTTCTTAGAACAACGTTCATGGAACGTCCTTGTGATGTTCTCATATGGTTGAGTTAAAACGATCTTATAACAACAATTATTGTCTTGAATTTAATGACTATAGCTTGAACTAACATGACCTGATTAAGTTCAATTTATTAAACAGAAATAAGCTTTGCTAATGTAATCCATTTGTGTTGATTGTACTTAACGACTGGAACTTAGTTGCTCTGTTAAAAAAAAAAAAAAACTACTCAAGTCACTTTAATTAACTTTATTCACCTTTGGTTTTTAAATATAATTAGTCAAAGTAATTTTGACCTTCAATGTGCATTACTATATCTGGGACTATCATGACTGACACAATTATGAAAAATATGTAAGCAAAACTTACATACAAATACAAAGTGTACAAATAAAATTGAAGACACCAACATAAATCCACGTATAAAATGCAAATAGATCAATATAAATAAAAATTCTAAAATATAAAACTTGTCTGTGAATCTCTTTCGCCATCTGACAATGTTCAATCCCATTATAGCTATAGTCCCAAAAGTGAATCTGAACTTTGACAACGTCAGGAATGTCTAACATGTATTGCCTGCCGAAATAAAATAAAAAAATTTCTGAGGCAAATTCTTATAGTTTTTTTTTAGCTTAATAAACTGCTTTAACTATAAACTTTTCTCAAGGAAGAAAAAAACTATTTGACAACTCGGACTAACAAACTAAATGGAAAAATGATTGTTGCACTGCATGTCCACTATAGCCGCGTTTCCACCGCAGGAACTTTCCCCAGGAACTAGGAACTTTGGGGTGGTACTCGGTGTGTTTACACCGCAGGGTCTAGAGGTCTGCGCGGGACACAATTTTCAGACCCGCTCCCGCCCGCTCCCGCAGTGTTCAGTCCCGCTCCCGCAAAGATTTGTCATTTTTAGTACCGCTCCCGCCCGCATCTGTGATATAATGTCCCGCTCCCGCCCGCACTTTCTGTCTGACGAAAGGTCTTGGGGAAAAAAATGCGTGCACACAAAATTCCTTACCAATACTTGGTAACATATTTATTGGTCCCATATTACGAACAGCATAATATTCACAACAGTACTTTATCTGAAGCACTAGAGGCGCTCTGTTCCTCGTCCATGCTGTCTATTTTGAACTTGAACTAGCTTTCGAATTCGAACTCGGAGCAGCAGGAAAGGAATTGTCTCTAAACAAGTGTGCGTGAGATTAGGCCCCGCCCTACCCGACAACATTCACAAGTTTAGGCTGCTTAAAACGTTTTTATTGCTGCCAATCAGAATCTCCCTCACAACTACAAATTATGTACGCTACTTTAATCATTTATATATTTTACTTTATACTCATATTTAATTTGCGGGAGTGCAGCGTATCATCCCTCCCGCCCGCACCCGCAAGTGCACCTCATCATCCCGCCCGCTCCCGCAATGACCTTTAAAAATTTGTCCCGCGCCGCACTGTTTTGCGTCACCCGCGGGAGTGCAGACCTCTACCAGGGTCTAATGGCTCGTTTCCACTGAGCGGTACGGTACGGTACAGTTCGGTACGGTACGCAATTATTTGCGTTTCCACTGTCAAAAGTTGTGAATGGTACCAAAAAGCCGAACCGTACCGTACCACTTTTTGGGTACCCTTCCGTTGGGGTACCTAGCACAGTGGTACGGTACTAAAGGGTGGAGCTAGACTCACTGCAGAACGCTGATTGGTTGACAGAGATCGTCACTTGCGCTAGGGGAATGGCAACATAAGAAGCGCCATTTTTTAATATACAGTTGGAATATAATACTACGGTTATTCTTTCACGAAATGTAGTTTTAAGAGTTTTTGAGGCGAGAATGTAGTTGTTTAAAGCTCAAATCTGCGGTTTATTTATAATGATTTATGATAATTTGATCCATTCTAGGCAATCACCGGGCGCTCGGCGCTCATGTTCCCCACCTGGAACAGCCTTTCCTCGGCTAGTCGTTCTGACGTTTGCCGCTGACTCTGTAGCAGCTAGTGGTAATTCGTCTTGTGTATATCTAACGGGTGATCTTTGGTCTCGTGAATCGATAATTCGTTCCCTGGCCAATCGTTTTGGCTGAGGGCTGAGTGAAGTTTCATATATTTAGGCTATAACTTTTCCGTTGTAAAGTTAACGTTAGACTAGCGCTGAATTTGTATATTTGACTGAATTGTTTGCTTTATTTCTTATTGTATAGCTTCTTGTAACGTTACCTTTTACTTATACTTTTATAATTGCTATTACTGATAGAACTGAAATTTAACAAAAAGAAATAGGGTTGAGTTTTGTCATTTTTTATTACAAGATTATCACTGTAATGTTGTTTATTGCAACATTTGTACAAATGCACATATTGCCTGGAATATGTTTAATATTTTTTTTAATTTAAACGAAAAGATGCAGGGTTGTGTTTTATATTTCGTTTTGTTATAAATAGGCTAACGTTAAACATGTATATAATCAGGTCTATACATTGCCTGAACCACATTTGTGTGCCTATAATGTTTAAAATTTATTTAAATGAAAACGAAAAGAGGCAGAGTGGTGTTTTATAACATATTTCGTTTTATTGTTGCCTAAAATGTACATGCAGAGCGAGCTGAGTGACGCTTTCAAGAACGCGCTGTTCCATTTGGAGAATTACCGGACTCGCGTCCTCGGGAGTCCTTCTGCTGAGAACTTTACATGCTTGGTATTGAGAAATGCCTAATCTCGGCGCTTGTCTTCTTGTGACAAACATGACGAGAAGCAAGGACAAGATCTGCTGTATGCCATCCATTAGTGTTTACTTTGTCGCTTTATTCTTCGCGCGAAAATCACGTTGATCGCTTCTTTCCGGCAAACACCACGCCTATCAAGTAGGGTACTGTTGGCGGTGGAAACGCTAGCTGGATCATGGTTTACTGACCCGACCCGAACCGTACTGTACCGTACTGCTCAGTGGAAACGAGCCATATATGAAGTTCCGGGTAAAAATTCCCCCCCCAGAAAGTCCCTGCTGGCGAGGTAGTACTTTTTCAGAGTTCAGGAACTTTCGGGGTGGGACTTGTGCGCTGAACATGCTGATTGGTTGAGCTCAAGTCACAATTGATTGGTTGACTCCACACAGCATTTTATTTTAGCCGCCATTTTTAAAAACCTCGCTTCCTGGCTTCGTGCAGTAAAGAGTTGTCGGGAAATTAATATGGAGTTTACCAAAAAATAAGACCGCTGGACCGACGACGAGGTCCAGGCTTTAATAAGCGTATTTGCGGAAGAAGAAATCCAGCGGGAACTGGAAACGGCAATCCGCAATGAAAAGGTATACCTGAAAATATCGAGTCGGTTATACGAGCTGGGCATTGTTCACACTGGAAAACAGTGCAGAGAGAAGTTAAAAAAATTAAAACAAGACTACAAAAAAGTCAAGGATCACAACAATAGAAGCGGATCCGATCGGCGTACTAACAAGTGGTTTGACCGCCTGGACACGTTGTTGGGACACAGGCCGGCATTCTCTGGAGCAGCGGTGACAAAAGACTCGGCAATTGCATTTTTGGAATCCATTCATGAATCTGAGGACCAGTCGGTTGAAGGTAAATTATCACACCTCTACATGATATTGTATTAAACTCTTTGCAGTGATAAAACAAACTAACTTTTTTCAACGTGTTTTTACTGATGAAATGAATGGCCCCAATGATGTGCAGGCAACAGAGACCAGCGTGTTTTCCCCTGCAATCACCAGTAGCCCTCGTCCCATGTCTTCCGCCGAAACACACACACGACGAGGTATTAAACAACGTTGTCTATTGATAAAAATATACTTCAAAACTAGGGGTGTAATTATCCCAGCAAACACGGACACGTCAAAACGACGTAATTACAACGTCTTTGTTGAACGTTCAGAAGACGTCCACTGAGTAGCCAGAATGAAAGTTTTTGCAACGTCTTTTTTAGACGTCTTTTTGACGTTCAATGTTGACGTCCAAGTGACATAAAAAGTGAACGTTCAAAAGACGTCCAATGAAGAGTCAGCTTGAACGTCTATTTTAGACGTCTTTTGAACGTTAACTATGGACGTCCAAGTGACATAAAAAGTGAATGTTAAGAAGACGTCCACTGAGGAGCCAGAATGAAAGTTTTTGCAACGTCTTTTTTAGACGTCTTTTTGACGTTCACTGTTTAGGTCCAAGTGACAAAACGTGAACGTTCAAAAGACGTCCACTGAAGAGCCAGAATGAAAGTTTTTGCAACATCTTTTTAATGTTTACTTTTTAATGTTTACTATAGACGTACACATTGAACTTTTAAAATTATCATTATTGACGTCCAACATCTTTACTGGGTTCTAAATAAAAGTTTTTAAGTCATTTCAATGTCACCTACAGATGTCTAGAGGACATTCACACAATTTGTTGACATATTTCTTGATTTCAGATGTCACAAATCAACTGTATTATTTTAATTGTTAATGAGGCCTGTCTTATCCTCTAACCCTATTAGCTTTATTTGACCATGTTTTGGTCATCAAACCTTCATCAGGTTACAAGGTTGGTTGGATGACCACATGGTATACAATAAAACTCACTCGAGTCATAGTGAAAGCAGTGTGCACTACTGCTTTAAAATTGTAAATAAATGACCTATCCCCGCACCTGATATGCAAATACATTTTAGTATCCTTATTGGAAATAAATGACATCTGATCTATTAAAAAGGACAAAAATATAAATAAATAGTTTGAAATGCCAATGTTGTTGTTTTTTTTTACATCTTTAATGATTTAAACAAAATCTGAACAGGCTGATTACTAAAACAAACTTGAAACAATGAACAAAAAGCAAGTGAACAAAAATATAGAATATAAGATAGAATTTACCCTTAACTACACAAAATTTCACCACCCCTGTATGCCCTCCCCCTCCCATTCTTCTCAGCGCTGAACATTCTGATGAATAAATAAAATTAATTTAATAAAAAAAAAATTATAATAATATCCCCTAAATTATATAATTTTTAAACCCGTGTGCCCAGGCCCTCCCTTCCTTCCCGGCGCATGCTTTAGGTGGTCTGCGGCATGGAGCTTGATTGTAGCCTCAGTCGCATTTGCGTCCCATTTCAAGACAGCAGCTGCAAGAGTTGAACAAAAACAAAAAAATATATACATTTTTATATATATATAGAAAACCAGTGTTACATTGCAATGACTTCACATACAATCTTTTTTATGTGAAAACATCCAGGTGAGAAGTTCCTTATTCCTCCTGTCAAATATCAACTAAGTGGCAATACTGCACAGACCCATGGTGACTGTTGTGGTATATGGCAGCATACACCTGACTGAAGACTGGTTCTGTAAACTCGCTTCGCTGTATGTTAGGAAGGTGTAAGACTGCAATATTTTTGCTAACACTGACACTAGAATATGTTGAGGTAGTGAAAACAAGCGAGTTAGTGTTAAACTTAAATGACGTGGGAAACTGCTGTGTACCTTTAATTGCTTCAAACGTTTTGGTTGATTCTAGAGGCAGTTTTTGCTTCTTCCCCTTCCCCTTCATGTTAAAACTCGACATTAGCCGGTTGGTGAAGAGCCTGAGGAAACAAATTCACCAATTAGAAATGACACGTGTGTGGTAATCTACAGGAACTGTAGCATGGGTGAGAGTGCCAAGAGTAGACTAAAGAGATGTGGTTCTGTTTAATCGATTCCAGAAAACAACAGAGTTGACCATTTTATAGCTTCAATGACATACTTTCCTGTCCCTGCACTTGTGAAATCCCCTCCTCTTTATACCTTACACATCAAATTTCTTAGAGGACTCATGATTGCATTTCAGATAATTAATAAGCATTTAATCTCCTCCATTGTCTCCAGCTGCACTATATGGGCGGATGACAGAGGCAACTTACATTTGTTTAATTTTTTTTAAATGAAATATGAAAATGGCCGTCAATGCAGTTTTCTGGAGCTTTTTCTATTTTTCCACAGCTTTCTTGTTTCGGACAGTGGTCTAGTGAATAAAGTGTTTAGTATAAGTTGGTTAAGATGCGTCAGATCCTCCGTCGACCAGCAAACTGTGACAATAACTGTAACGCGTTTTGTGTTCTGCATGTAACATGTTCCTATATGTAGGGATCTTGTTAAAAATACCTGTCTAAAATTTTATGTATTCCATCTCTCAGATCTCTCCCTCCAATTCTGCTGAGTTGAAGCACCTTTAAAGAGAGGGTGTAACATTCCTGACATGTTAGAAAAACAATAGCCTTTAACAAGTGCTGACTTATATACCACAGAATAATATTTATAAATTAAATGGTGCATAAAATTATATCACTTCTAGATTGTGCATACCAGGGACTCAAAGGCATCTTTATCTTTGAGGCGTTCCTCCTCTCTTTTAAACTCGTCCATCGTTTCTAGCTGCTCGATGTGGGCAGACGACAGGGGAGGCTCGCTTCTCCCCAGCCTTCTCACCTCGAGGTGGATGTCAACTAGCTTTGTCAAAACTTTTTTTTGAAATTCTGAAAACAAAAAGTACCACATATGTAAAAGTCTCCATGTCGGTTTAAACTGCTGACAAGAAGCTAATTAGAAAATTATGCTACTGTTATCCTTAAACAGATGTTCAAAGTTAGACCTGTTAATGCTGCATTTTGTAACTACGTTCATGTTATAAATATGCAAAAAGATGTAAGAAATTAGTAGATTCAAGTGAGGGATACTTACCAGTGACTTTTTTGCTAGCAGACTCCATCTGGATGGACTTTGTCACCTTTGTTGGTGGAATGGGAAAAGAGGGCGCCTTGATAATGGCACCTAGACAGATGCAGTTTATTAAATAAATGGGAGTACCAGTCATAAAAAAAGCATTTGTAATATTAAAACATTGCAATTCTATAAGAACTACATAGGTGTGCAATGTTAACAGCTTGGGAAATCACTACCAGTCACGTTCTCTTCTTCCTCCAAATCGTCAGATTCTGTAATTGTACAAATTAACATTTACTTTTTTTTAAGTGACCTAAAACTAGAGTGCCTCAAATGAATTCAGTGTATAGAATTTGATTCTGAACAATTATCATAGAAGCATACCGAGAACATAGTCATCAAACTTGCGTTTGGTCTTTTTCCTTCCTTGTACTTCCTCATTTTTTTCCTCCTCCTCAACACAGCTCGTCATGTCATAATCATCACATTCATGAATGTTAACTGTAAGGTTAAAGACACAGACACTACAATTACCGTACAATAAAAATGACCATACTACTAGCATCTTAATAAGGGTGCTCACCTGACAATTTTTGCCTTACAATTTTTATTTTGACAGAGGAATGAATCTCATTAGATCATTTGCAAAAACTTACCAGAGGTCATTTTACGCTTCACCAAGGTGAATGTCATCCAGTCATCCTGAGGGGGGTGTTGATTGAGGAAAGCTGCCTTTTCCCCTTTTTTTGGCCATCTAATAGTTTTGTTGTCGACATCAATCCAGTTGTCTGGGGCAGTTCTCTCCACTTCCTTGCCATGCTCCACCCACACAGCCCTGGCATACACCATGATCTGGTAAGTAAAATCACATTCATAAAGTGTTAGCACTTTTCCACACTACTTATCTATAAAACTGCTACAAACAAAAATGCCACCAGAAATGAATTATTCCCCTCCACCACACCACATCATTGTGAGTATATATGCCCCTTACTAATGATTGGCTGTGTTTTGTGCACCATCTGCCAAATTTCAAACATTGTTTAACATTGTTGAATCCACCTTTAAGTGCTCTGAACTCAGTTATGAAAAAATATACAATGGTACATCTACAAAGAGGTTAATTAAGATTAAACTGCCAACCTTCAAATTCTGTGTTCTATACCATGGAGGAGAGGTATGAGGACAGAACCACCATTTTCATGAGGGAGGCAGGCCACCTTGCGGAGCAGATCAGTTTCAAGCAGTTGTCGTCTTTTCATCCTGCCTCGTCCATTTCTTGTGTACACTATATTTAGCAGTTTTGAGCTGCATGGCTTTTCAAACAACGCTGATGTGTTACGCTGGTGCAGGACATCGCATAACACAATCCCATCTCCTCTTCTTTCTCTGATAAAAGCAAATCTTTCACCTCGCAAGAGAAAACAACTGTCCTTTTCCTTTGTAGAAACAAACATTCGGGGCCGTGCTTCAGGCTGTGTTTTGCTCTTGCTAGCGTTTGCATATTCAATCTCTGATAATCGCCTGGTCACCTGTGCAAGGGGATTTTTCCCACTCCGTACATTTTTCTTTATTTGTTGGAGATGGTTTTCAAAAGGGAAACCAGAAATGTCATTCAATGAGCAATTGAAGTGGCGGACATCCTCATGAAGGTGAATCAGTCCATGTACATTGTATACTGAAAAATACTTTCCGTACAGGTCAGCACAGCGGATGACAAAGTGTGAGATGAGTTCATGGGCATATTGAAGGTATGCATTGCGAGTGCTCTCATCAGAGTCCAACATAATTGACATGGCTACTGTCAAAGACAGGAAATGGTAGTATCTTTCAGGAGATAACACATTCTTTAATACAACTGGTCCAGTATACAACAAAAACTGCCGAAATTCTGTGGCCTTCCACCTGTCCAGCTCTTCTAGACCGCGGGGCTGCCGAGCAAATTCACTAAGCATTTTTCCTCTTAGTCCATTTAGCTTTTGCGATATTTGTTCCTTTTGCCTTACAGATAAGCGGCAAAGTGTTGGGCCCCGAGTCAAGAATATTAACATCCGTCGAACTACTCCCAAGTTGACCATATGCATATAGTCCAGGACAAATGAGCTAACACAAGAAATTCCAGCAGCAATGAAGGGGCTGGTTCCAGTTTGATGGTTATTGTACTCTACTGCACTGAAAGCTTCATCTGTTCGCAAGGGGCATCCCTGTTCATTGAATACCACTCTTCTTGTGACATAAGCACCTTTGGTGATGCATCTCTCACAACTGTGATAGGCATTATGATTCTTAATGCGCTTCAGATAAGCTTTTGCTGGTGCGTCACAGATCAATGCTTGAATGTTAACTGTGTAGGTCTTCTCTTCGTGAATTATACCATTGTCTGTGAGATGTTTACACTCCATCAAAAAATCATCAAGATATTCTTCAAGAGGATACGGTTTCTTGTCTCCACAAAAGAGAGCTACCACAAATGGCTCAAAGTTGTGAAACTTCGCAAGTATTGGCCAGAACTGGACTTTGCTGCTTTTAAAGAGTGGGACACCATCAATATTGATGCTGAGGTTTATTGAATCATGATCATGTCTGAAAGTCATTTTCTGAGTTAGTAAATGGCAAATCCCCTTTTCCAACCCATAATAAATATATTGCCCACCACATTTTGGCTCAGATCCTACGGCTCGTGGTGTAGCAAGGAGTGTTCTTGCATCCTTTGGTAGCAGGTGTCCTTGCTTTCTTAATATTGTCAGTAATTCATTTAAGGATCTTTGTGTGGTTTTGTTCTTTGTAGACCATTGTCTTAAGTTCTCTTCTAAATCGGGAACATCCAATTCAGCATCATCATTTAGAACTTCTTTTTCTGAATCAGAAGACGCATTCTCTACATCAGTGTCAAAGTCTGATTCATCTGTTGAACTTTCAGTTGCTGAATAAATGCATTCAAAACTGCTTGCACTGTCAGCCTGGTTATGTAAGCCACAGGTTGATCTATCGTGAACTGATCTCTGACTTTCATGGTCATCATCACTGTCAGAATGCAGGAACTGATCCATCTCTGCCTTCCTTTTGCGCCATGCTTTTAAATAAGCCATCTGTAATACATAGTTTGATCCTGAATTCGATTCTGAAATGTCCTTCCTCACAATAAAATGTTTTGCTATGCCAACAGTTCTCAAAGCTCTAAATCTATGTATGAATAGAATGTCACTGAAAGAGTCATGCATTAGTCAAGGTTTACGTGACGTAGTTGGACTATAGCATAAATTTGATTGATTATACTTTATTTTCAAATTAAAACAAAAATCAGTCATCAGTACTTGTTGGTGTAATGATGAAGAGGGGTTTCAGCTAGGGCTGTGCAATTAATTGAATTTCAATATTGGCTCCCAACAATCACCAAAATAGTATGTTCTAGTATATGTTCTTTTTTTGCAAGAACACTCTTATTTTGGCTTGTGTTCTGGATGACACGCGCACATCCGCCCCTTCCGAAGCCATAACTCTCTCAGATTGAATGTTAAAACATTTTTTTCTGTATTTTTTATATTTCTATGCATCCCTGTCTGCTTGTTGTCTGTTAATGTGTATCTATGTGCTGCCTTCTTGGCAGAGGTGGAAAGTAACGAATTACATTTACTCGCGTTACGTAGTTGAGTAGTTTTTTTGTGTAATTCTACTTTTTCAAGTATTTTTTAAAATCTGTAATTTTACTTAAGTACGTTTTGTTTGAAGTATTGTACTTCGCTACATTTTAAATCACATCCGTTACTAAGTAAAAAACAATAAAAATATTATAATAATTTACAAAGTAAAAAAAAAAAAAAAAAAAAAAACGCTCTCCGGAAACTGCTACATTGATTGAAGGGCGGGAGAACGAACGTGCAAAAAAGGTGACGCTGACTCAGCTGGAAGAGAAACGCCATAGAATTATTATGAAGCGAACCATGGAGAATAGGCTAGGCTATGTGAATATACTTTAGATGTACAACCTCAATTTCTGCATCTGATTTTTTTTCTTTTTCATTCACTTTTGACAAGACATGTTGAAATCCTTCGCTTGGTGTCATAATAATATGATGCCCATATAGTCGTCAATGGGCAGTATTTATGAGCGTCCACGTGCGTCCCATTTACGACTGGTTGGAATTCATTAACACTCACATTTCACTATCAAATCTGACGTTTACGAAGTATTTGTGAATCAGGAGAAGAATTTTCGGGAATGTCTATTGCTAACGTGGACGTCGAGGTCACTTCAGTGATTTGGGAAAAGCACGTAAAAGTCCTTTTAACTTTTTTAAAAAATTTAAAAGGACTTTAAAAGCACGTAAAAAGCATGTTAAAATCACTTTAAAAGCATGTAAAATTTGTTTGTCTTTTAAAGGGATAGTCAAAATGAAAATTCTCAAGTTGACCCTCACCCTCAAAGTTGATGGTTCTTTCTTCTGCTAAAAACAAAACAAGATATTTTGAAGAATGTCAGTAACCAAACAGCTCCAGTTAACTGTTTGGGTACTGACATTCTTCAAAAAATATGTTGTGTTAAGCAGAAGAAAGAAATTCATACAGGTTTAAAACAACTTGAGGGTGAGTATATGATGACAGAATTTTCATTTTAAATTGAACTATACCTTTAAAAGCAAAAAGCCAATGCCTTCCGCCATTCCTTCTCTAATAAATAAATAAATAAAATATTGCGCACTGCACGCATGTGTCACATGTGTTGCTGGCTGGACAGGATTTACAGTGAGTTATTAAAATTGCAATAATCAAACACTGTTTTAAAGGGATACTCCACTTTTTTTGGGAATAGGCTAATTTTACAACTACACCAGAGTAAAACAGTTGATTTTTACCGCTTTCGAATCCATTCAGCCAATCTCTGGGTCTTTAGAAGAATGTCAGTAACCAGACAGTTTTTGGTCCCATTGACTTCCATAGTAGGAAAAAAGATATACTATGAAAGTCAATGGGACCAGTCAATGTAACATTCTTCTAAAGACCTGGAGATCGGCTGAATGGATTCAAAAACGGTTAGAGTCCACTGTTTAACTCTGGGGGAGTTGTAAAATGAGCCTATTTCCCAAAAAAAGTGGAACACGCGCGAGAACACGTACACGCGCGAGAGATCACTTACGGCACTTTCCGGAAAAGACCGAAGCGCCCGCGCCCTCAGATCACTTCGACGTGGCTGTGGTTACAAGAGGTAAAAACGATATAAATACTGTTCGTTTTCTCACACAAACCGCTCGTTTCGTCTCTTAGGCCATCAATGTGTACTTACATTTACGAGTCATTAAATCATGTTTAATTTGGACTTCTCTGTGCATGCTCTTGAGGTGGTTGACCATAGGCCTGCATTATATGACTGACAGACAAGAACGGTTTGACCTAAAAATATCAAAATTTAAAATACTGTGGACACAAAGACACCTACATCTTGGATGCCCTTGAGGTAAGCTAAAACATATCAAAAAATAATTTCAAAGTGAACTATCCCTTTAATGTATTTGAGATTCATAATAATGGTTTCAATACTGACCAAAAATATTGTGATTATGATTTTTTACATAATCGAGCAGCCCTAGTTTGTGCTCAAACTAGTTCCTAGTACAATTGATTTCGTTTGAGAAACAACGTACGATAAAGGTTTTCTGCTTCAACATAAACTTACCTCTTTTTCTGTCTTTATTGCTTCAACCTAAAAAAAGAGATAAAGAAGAATATTTCAAATTCTACATCTATTTTATAGACAGAAATATACAGATCAGGGGCCGTATTAAAAAAAAATTTATGACTAAAAATGTGCCAATTTAGGATAAACTCTTAAAATTAATGGGCATATCAGTCCAACATTTAAGACTTTTTCTAAGAGTATTTCAGAAAACATCTTAGAGGACACAGTTAATTCTCATACTGTATTTTCACAAAGTTTTGGAATATTTATTCTCTCCCCAAATTCGTCACTAATAAAACACAATAAAAAAATATTTAATGGGTAAGATTTTGTTTATAATATAAATGTTTTGCCATTTTATTAAAGTTTTCACATACAAGTCAAACAGAATTACAATTTTAACAGTAGTTCAAGCGTAATCTGTCTTTGTAAAAGTATACGTTTTATCAAACATATTTCAAAGTATTTGAATTGGAACAAACACTATAACATCAGTAGATAATTCAACATAACGTTACCTACTTTATTTTTGACAAAAGACTATATATTTAGTCTAGTTTACAGTAAAAAATGCATAAATCTATCCAAAACTATTTGTCTATTTTTGACAATTTTCGTTCACTAGGTTTGGATAGATTATACAATTTTTACCTTAAACTAGATTAAATGTATAGCATATTTATAAGTATATTTTATTTATAATCTACCCAAAACTAGTATACGAAAATTGTCTAAACATATTTCGTCTGTACATTAATATAGAGCATATACATTTTAATTTGCAGTTATACGTTGCTTACAAATACATATCACGACATTTAAATATTTAAACACTCATTTTGCGGTTTTTCAGACATTATTTCATATAGCGATTAGAACAATTTAGCACATAAGAATAACTTACTATTCACAGCTGGATCCAATTCTCCTCGAAGTGAAAATAAACCACTTCTGATGTCGATTTTTCCAAGATTAACATTATATTAACTTACTATTACGCAATGAGTATTCCTTATATCGTCACAAGACGACATAAATTACATGAATCTGATTAAATTTGATATGTTTTATCGAGCTGATGTGGACATTGACAGGTTTTCATGGATTGCCTCAGAACATTTTGAAAAGCACGCGCTCTTCACGTGTTCACATATAAGGCCTACAATTAGCAACAGTTAGCAGATGAGAGAACGACAGACATGCATCTCTCTCTTTTTATACAGATTACATAAACAGAAAATATTTATATTAGTTTTGAATTCGATCATTTAAAAGTAGCCACTTATATTATAAAGATATATTGCTTAGCCTTAGCCTATGCCTCTGTTTGCTGAGTTTTGTTATTAGACACGTGCTCCAGAAAAAAAGTTAACGGAGGGTCAGAATTAACGTTGTTTAAGCACAAAGTTTTGTTTCGATAAATTTGTAATTTTCTTAAATTCTTAGCTAAGTCTGTATGCAACGCCGGCGCGTTTGTCGACCCCGCGCAAAATGCCTCCGTTTTAAGAAGTATTTAGGTATTAAGAGGCATATGTGACTTAATTCACTTCATCTGATGTCAACTGAATAACATATCAAATTAATGTTTTTGTACGTACCTGTTTTGGGGATTTCGTTCAATAAAAGCAGAGTCTCTGGATATCAACGTCTGCAGCCTCGCTTGATACCTTGACGTGATGTTGCGGTGTGACGTATATCGTGGGCGATTCTTCTTCTTTGTTTTTTTTTTCTTTAACGGTGGTCGCAAAATGGTCGCAAACTGTTTTAGTGCGCCATGATGCCACCGTGCCACCCCCAGTTTATGACTGATCATGCTGATGCTATTGTTATTATTATGAAGAAAATTATAATTTCTAACATTATAAATGTCTTTACTGTAACGTTTGATCAGTTTAACTCATTCTTGATGAATAAAAGTATTGATTTATTTTATTTCTTTCCCCCAAAAATAAAATTATTGTTATAGGCCTACTGTTATTCTGACCCCAAACCTTTGAAGGGTAGTGTTTAATGTTACAAAAGCTTTCAATTTCAGATAAATGCTGTTCTTTTGAACTTTCTATTCATCATAGCATCATGAAAAAAAAAAACTGTTTTCAACATTGATCATAAATGTTTTTTGATCATCAGATCATCATATTATAGTGATTTCTAAAGTATCATGTGACACTGAAGTGATGTTGAAAATTCAGCTTCACAGGAATAAATTACAGCTGTTTTAAATTGTAATAATATTTCACAATACGACTGTTTTTGTTTGTATTTTTAATCAAATAAATGCAGCCTTGGTGAGCAGAAGATATTTCTTTTAAAAACATTAAAAATCTTAACGATCTAAACTTTTGACCGGTAGTGTATGTATTTTATCCAGCAGCTCTCAGAAACTCAAATAAATAACGGTTTATTTAACATTTCTTTTAATAAGTCTCATTTACATTTACATTCATTTAGCTGATCCAAGCAACTTACAAATGAGAACAATAGAAGCAGATAAACAATATGCAAATGCTATGCAAGTGCTAGCGCTTAATGCAAGGCAAGTCTCTCCCATGTCCTAAATTTTTCTCTTGACTACTGCTATCATATTTATTGCACAACACTCTGCTGATCAGGTGCAGAGTTTGCAGTGTGTCCTAACCAAAATCTTGATGGTTTCCTCTTTCTGCATACCCTTACCCCAACTCCCTTCCTCTTCCTGCCACATTCTCATAACTTCTTTCTTATTATCGATTATAGCTTCCTACTTGCTGTAACTTTCTGTATAACTTTGCTGTATTTTGTGCTAGGGTTAACAACCCTAACCCTAATTTTCCTATCACATCATATGCTCTGTTGATCAGGTACCTGCAACTATTACATAAACCAGTATTCATGTTTCCTCTATTATATTGTTCCTGCCACATTCTCATAACTTCTTTCATTATTATAGATTTAGCTTCTGATTTTCCTACTTTGCGGTATATTTAAATATTTTGAAGTAGGATTAGGGTTACCCTAACCCTAACCCTATCTCACACATATTTGCTATATTTGTTCATAAAGGATTCTGTGTCCTCCAATGACATCAGGACATATAACTGCAGTATATGTGCTAAATCAACATTGAATTAGGAGTTTTTACAAAAACAAAAATACACTATATGATCCCACTCAAACATTTTCAATATAAATCTGTAATATTTTAGGCCCTTTGTGGGCTCAACCATATGTGCAAGATCCAGATAATCATGAATCGTGCTCTGCACCACTTGATAGTGGGTTGTAATTCTACATATATCGTGCAACAATATATTGCAATACAAAAATGCAACAATACGTATCGTGGACAGTTCACCCAAAATAAAATGACTGTGTGAGAAAAAATTTCAGGTTTTCAGAGTTTTTTAGTGTCAGTACTACATTAAAATTATGTTGATATTAATGTATAATATAATGCAATGGGGGAATATTTGTGGGTCCTAATAATGCCAAACATCTATGTTACCAATGTTAAACATATTCGTCTAAAATAATTCAGTATTTTCAGCTTCAGAATTATGTTTATTCTGGTGTCACCATTGTCCTTGAGTTACAAGCACCAAGTCCAAGCATGATGGCAAAGTTTTGAATTTAATATTTTGTAATGAAAACACTTAAAATACATATTTTATGGTTTTCAGGGTGGGCTTGTGTATTTATTGTCATGCGTTTCTCCACTTAGGGAAGAGGAAAAGGGATTGTGACTTCCTTGATGCGCTGAGGGACATGGAAGATTCTAACCGGACCGCCCTGCAGCTTGGACAAGAACAGCGTGACAAATATGTGCAGCCGTTACTTGAGAGCCAGGCTGAGGAAAGAGAGATGAGGAGGCAGGAGTTGGCGTTCCTGCAGTCGGAAGCTGAAGAAAGCAGACGGCAGCAGAGGGACTTTCAGGCCGGGTTTCTGTCTGTTCTTGGACAGTTTGCCCAGTCATTCAAAAAGTAGCCACTTGAACTCTGAGATTGCATTTTAAATTGAACATTTGCATTTTTTATTTTCTTTGCACAATTCTAATTTTTATATATTGTTTGCATTCCTGCAGAGGGCCAGGTTTCTGTCTGTTCTTGGACAGTTTGTCCAGTTGTTCAAAAATACATTTGTATTTGTTTTTCTTTACACAATATATTACTGTTCTCGTAATTTATTTATTTTCACATGATTGTATTTTAAAATATATATATTTAGTAAGCAGTACTTGCCTTGTGTTAAATAAAGTTTGTAAAATGTCACTTTGAGATCAAGTGCCTTTTCATCTCAATGGTAATTTGAGCTCTTACATAAGGTTTTGAAGTGCTGGTTAGTTGTAAAACATTTCCGGTGAAAGTGCACAGGTTAAAATAAGCAAAGTGTAGGTAATTTAAGTCACTCATGAAATTACATTTAATATTTGACAGCCAAATATACAGGTGAAACTCAAATTTAGAAGTATTGTGCAAAGTTGTTTCAGTAATTCAACTTAAAGGTGAAACTCGTATATGGACTCATTACATGCAAGGTGTATTACATTTTCAAGCCTGTTATAATTATGACTATATGGCTTACAGCTTATGAAAACTTCACATTTATTCTAATTTTGAATTTGATTTTCATAGCTGAAATATCTCACATTGCATTTAAGTTGAATTACTGAAATAAAGTTTTGCATGTTATTCTAATTTTCAAGTTTCACCTGTAAACAGAAGGTTATAACAGAATAAATTAAAATCAAAGCATGATTTAGAAGTAATCATTTTTATTTACAAAAAAAAAGTGTTACACAGCAAAAACAATGTACAACAGGTGTAAACAGCCTAAAAAAGTGCATTACAGCACCTGAAGGTTATTTTTCCCTTACCAAAAAAAAAAAAAAAACACTTTATGGTGTGTATCCAGTGATAGTGCCGTTTCCTACACTGTAGTCAAAAACTTCATTAGGCCTGTACGTGCATCAAGACCCTCGGCCTCTACAGTGGATGACAGTGCCCCGTCAGGCTGGTTGAATGTACCCGTAGTCCATTCTCTGAACTCATCACCATTCATTTCACAGAGGTTATGCAGAACACAACATGCGATCACCAGGGATTCGACCTTGTGTGTATTGCAGTCATTTCGTTTTAGCAAACACCTCCATCTGCCCTTTAGTCTGCCAAAAGCATTCTCAACCACCACCCTGGCTCTGCTTGTTTTATGGTTGTACACAAGTAGTTGGGGTGTCAGTCGTCCGTTGTCGGTGAAAGGTTTCATCAGCCAGCTCTTCAAAGGATAGGCTGCATCACCAAGGACATAGTACCCCACATCATGTCCACAAATGTTCTTGGTTACATCAGGTAGTAACAAACCCCGATCCACTAGGTCCCACAATCCTGACAAACGTAGCACTCTGGCATCATGCAGGCTCCCTGGCGCTCCTAAAAAAACATTCCAAAAGAGGCCTCTTCCGTCCACAACAGCTTGTAGGATGATCGAATGCCAGCCCTTTCGGTTGAAGTACTCTGTGTGGTACTCCTCTGGTCCAAGAATGGGGATGTGTGATCCATCAATTGCACCTACACACTGTGGCAAACCCCATCTGCACTCAAAATACGTCGCCATTTCTTTCAACTTTTCACTGTTTGGTAACTGGATAACTTCTTGTATGAGTACCTTCTCAACAGATGAGCAGAAATCGTGAACACAGTGACACACAGTAGCAACTCCGACTCCAAATAAATGAGAGATGCTTCTATACTCAGAGTTGGTCGCAAGTTTCCACAGTGCAATGGCGATTCTTTTTTGAATGGGTACACAATGTCGGTAGTTTGTGTCATGTCTCTCCAGTTGGGGTTGCAATCGACGACAGAGGTACAGAAAAGTATCCTTAGACATCCGGAAATTCTTTATCCACTGTGCTTCGGTGAAAGTTGGAACCACGCTGTCCCACCATTCTGTTGTTCTAGTGTGCATCCAAACCGATCGCGAAACACGACGCATTCGATAGTACTCCCATATCTAAAACACACAAAAGTTGCAAAAAATAAATTGATGTAATCGATAATAACATTATTCACAACTCTTGTTAATTTTGGTGGATTAATTTCTTACCAATCTTGTTCTTTCTGCCCGATGGCGCGGGTTCGTCCCATCCATCTCACGGTCATTGTCCACTATAGCTGATGACAAACGTTGTCTACTTTTATATCTAGCATTACGAGCTTTCTGAATACGCTTTAGTATTAATGCTCGTCTCTTTTCTGACGTTTTGTTAATTACCTCGTTAGTAAACCAATAGATCGCAGTTCAACGTCACCAGACTAATTTACATAATCTTCCCGGTACTTTAGACCGCGGTGTAAACGCAGTAGGCAACCGGTCTGGGGCAAAAAAAAGTTCCTATGAAAAAAGTTCCTGGGACAAATAGTTCCTGGTAATTGCGGTGGAAATGCGGCTTTATACTACTTATCAAGTTTTCAAAGCAATCCCCTTTGGGTGGTCTTCACACAAGTTGCTTCCTTCTGATGATTGCTATTACTCCTCTGCAGCGCAAGATGCCTTTGGTTGAAACAGCATATAGTGATAATTGTTACTGTCATCAGCCAGTGGCCCATGCATATCGACTGTCTCTAAAAATCAGCGGTAAAACGTGAGGAAATGCTACTTTTTTTTTTATTGCTGGCAAAGTTAAAGTCTAGTGAAATACATTGACACTTTATTATTGTCCTTTCAAAAGTAACTGAATGCCCTACTACATATATTAGCCTACAGTAATAGTAATTCTATTTAAAACATATTATTGTACATGTCTAATAATGTAATTCTAAAATATATATTTGTTTATATACACACTATAAATGCATATATTTGAAAATAATTAATTTTCCGCTTAAAAAAAAGTTCCGTCCATATAGCCTATAGATCTACGCGCCCCCTGAACCCCAATGACACATATTTAATTAGACGAATTAAGCATACAATTATCGAAATATCAAAAATGTTATAACGAGCACTTATTTAACAAAAGGCAAGTAAAATGACCAGGGTTACATTTTAGACACACACATACCTCTGAAGGGATAGAAAAGTCCTCGGGACTTGGTACCGCATTACTCGCAAGACGTAACTTGCATTGGTCGTCAACAAGGCCGAAGTCCACCATTCTCCAGTTCTCGAAGCTCTCTCGGGTAAAATGCTTGCGGCACACGTACAGATTAGATGTGTCCGTGGTTGATGGCCAACCAACCGCCTGGAGCCAGAGTCTAGCCCTGGTAGATTTGTGTTATGATTTGTAATGATTTGTGTTCGGCGCATGTTCTATTCGCAAGGAATCTTAGTCTTTTGAGTAGAGGAACTTCTCGGCACATACAAAAACCCGCGTGCAGTATACCGGAAGTAAACATGGCGAGACGCAGCACAGCATACTTTTGGAGCGAGGTCAGTACCAGCACCACAGCGCAAACAAAGGCGATCGCTATCTGCGCCGAACTATTCATTATCCGCGTGCGGCTGCTGCTGTTGTCGTCTTTGGATACAGGAAGAAGAATCGGAAATGACGCATATTGCAACTTAAGGTTGTCCGTGCGTCGAGACGCTAACCGCGCGTCGCCGTTTACATCGGGATATTGCAATTCCATGTATACAGGAGTAACTCTCTCTGCTCACGCATGTAAACGGGTTATTCCTAATGTCAAGTCAAGTCATCCTCATTTATATAGCGCTTTTAACAATGTAGATTGTTTCAAAGCAGCTTTACAGAGATAAACATATAATTTAAGGTAACAGATTGTTCCAGAAACCCGAATAGTGACCTTAACCCGACCTTAACCCGAATATTGGCTGCATGTAAACGTAGTCAGTGCCTTCTCATAGTATATAAAAACTCAGTCTCATTAATAATTATGAGAGACCGATGAGTCATCAACGCACTACACTGTGCTCTGCCACGTCACAGCCTGCGATGAAGATTTTAAACCCGGAAGACGAAAATAGTGGAAAAAAACTAAAATTTAACCATTTTCACCCTACTATTAAATCTAAAAGATGCTAACATTGTCTTCAATGGTGTTCAACACACATACCTCTGTTAAAATCTCAGAAAATTTGGTTTAGGGTTTCATGACCCTTTAAAAACAGCTTCTCAGAACTTCATTGATTCATGAAACCGTTGAACTGTTTAAAGTTAAACTACAGGAATAGCTAACAAAAGGCCATTTGAACAATAAACATTTTTTTCTGCATTTTCACTTCTGCTTAAATATAATTTCTGATCTGATTGGGTAGAAAAGATAAGTGCTGGTAGTCTCTATACATTACTTTAAACCCTCATTAAATCTAGGGACTTTATAATATAGCTTTTATAATCAATTATGTTTAACACTGCTAAAACATGGACTCTTTAAGTGGGAGTTTGTGTGGCTCTTAAAAGAGCCGTTGGATTCGTCAGTTTCTTCTGTTTCAGGCGTTTATCCCCCGAAGCCGTACAAGGTGCGTCCCTGTCGCTTCAGCGCGTACACGACATCCATGGCGGTGACGGTCTTTCTCTTGGCGTGCTCGGTGTAGGTGACAGCATCGCGGATCACGTTCTCCAGAAACACCTTCAACACACCGCGGGTCTCCTCGTAGATCAGCCCGGAGATACGCTTGACGCCGCCGCGGCGAGCCAGACGCCGAATGGCGGGTTTGGTGATTCCCTGGATATTATCGCGCAGAACTTTACGGTGACGCTTCGCGCCTCCTTTACCGAGCCCTTTCCCGCCTTTGCCTCTTCCAGACATGTTCTCAAGATCGTTGAGAGGATGCACTGATGGTGATGAATGGTTGATGAGTGCTGAAGGGATGCAATTTACACTTGCTTACAGGACCTGACAGAAACCAGCACCGCGTCATATATATATATACGCGCCCCTCCCCCAAAATGTAGAGCGCGAAAGATTTAACCGACACTCCGATCTGCAGGAGCCTTTCCCTTGTTTTATATAACATGTTTAATTAATCATTTTTTCAGATCATATAATTTATTTCCTTTGTACATGTGTCCCTGATTTTAATGTTTACTAAATCCTACATTATGGGGACAAAATATTCCCACAAAGATGGGAATATTTTTTTTTCTCTTTTTTTAGCTTTTTTTTTATTTTTTTATTTTTTATTATTATTCAATGCCACAAGAACAGAGGTATCACATATTCACAATATTACATTAACTGCCAAAAAAAAGAAGAAAAAAATAAAAAATAATAATAAAAAATAATATTATTATTTTTTTACATAAAATCCAGTGTTTTCAAAGCATTGCATGTTTTCATTGCTTTTTTGTTTTTAGTTTGTTCCAAAAGATGTACATATAATTTAAAGTCATTTATAAAATGTGGAAAATTTGGTTTACCTTGAGCCCACTTTTTATGTATATGGTATTTTCCTAATACAAAGATGGGAATATCTGAAATCCTTGTCCAGTTCAGATTCACTCACACGTTCACGCATATATTGGTTTTGTTAAAATGATAATATGCGCTTCCATAAAGAAAACCTTTATATCATGAAATTCTTTGGGCTTAATGAAAATAGCATTGGCATCATTTAGTTGTGTTAATCACTGTCTGATCCAAACGCCATAAACTCGATCAAATGAAACAGAAGTCACTAATTGTAGGTTTTAGAAAACAGTATTTTGCATATGCCTCTTCCCCCCGCATTATTGCCCAGATCTATCTTTTACTGAAATCAGATCCCACACTGTATTGGACCCTGTCGCTTTATATTCAGCGTTAAAGTGGAAATTGTCTCGTTTATAGTAAGTGATGTGGCTCTTAAAAGAGCCGTTGGGGTTTGACGCGCGTGCACAGCATAACCTATTAGCCCCGAACCCTTTCTCTTAAATCATACCACAAACTGCATTGGACCCTGTCGCTTTATATTCAGCGTAAGAGTGGAAATTGTCTCGTTTGTAGTATGTGATGTGGCTCTTAAAAGAGCCGTTGGGGTATGCCGCGCGTGCACAGCAGCGGCGGGTTTATGCGCGCTCTCCGCGGATGCGGCGCGCCAGCTGGATGTCCTTGGGCATGATGGTGACTCTCTTGGCGTGGATGGCGCACAGGTTGGTGTCCTCAAACAGACCCACCAGATAAGCCTCGCTGGACTCCTGCAGGGCCATGACCGCGGAACTCTGGAAGCGCAGGTCCGTCTTGAAGTCCTGGGCGATTTCCCTCACCAGCCGCTGGAAAGGCAGTTTGCGGATCAGCAGCTCGGTGGACTTCTGATAGCGGCGGATCTCCCGCAGAGCCACGGTCCCGGGCCGGTACCGATGGGGCTTCTTGACGCCGCCGGTGGCGGGCGCGCTCTTCCGCGCTGCTTTAGTCGCGAGCTGCTTCCTCGGGGCTTTACCACCGGTGGATTTACGAGCGGTCTGCTTAGTTCTTGCCATCGCTGCAGTTTCTCTTCTCTCGGTCCTGCTCGAGCTGGAAATGCCGCTTTCTGTTACACGCCTGTTTTTATAGTATTGGACCGTCGCGAGCTTACAGTGTCACGATGCTAGAGAGGCTTTTGATTGGCTAGTGTGTTACGTATGCTTATGACTGCAAGCCAATGACTGCGCGTTTCTTATTTTCAAACAAGCGGAGTGTTTCCCGCGCAAGATGCTTTGTTCTGTTGACCATTTTGCTCATCAATCAAACCTATAGGCTTTATTCTCAAACCTCACATTGCTTTATTTATTTGTTCTGAAATATTCGCCGTAATTCCCAGCGATTGTGCAGATCTCGGATCAGAACAAAATCACATTACAGTCTTTATTTTCTCTCATTTGCTTCCAGTTAATCACCCACAAAAATATGAATCACCTTCACTGGTTAGTAAAGAAGTATTTTTCAAGAATTTAACATTATATATCATCAAATGTTTTAGAGGAAATAACAAAAATATTTTTCTAAATCATCTTGCAAAGTAAGACATCTCTCCTCAGCCTTTCCAGATATTTTAGATTAATTATGTTAAATCCCCCTTATAAATATATCTAAATGCTTGTGACTCTTGCTGACACTGTTTCTCTTGCGTTCCATTTACTTTCTTCATAATTTATAACTAAAAAAAGTTTTTTTATTGTCAGAATTCTGAATGTCACACCAAATGATGTAGTGTCACACTGATGAACCGCAGCGCCACAATTTGTCAATGCAAAAAAGTGTATTTTATATGCATTCAACATTCAATGACTTCATTCAGTTAACATTAATAAGAATAAAAATCATCAAACATACTAACATCGTTTTAAAACTTTAAACGTTATTTAAGAAATATGAATAAATCAAACATCTCACGTCAAGAACCTTCAAGATGAACATTTTAAAATTAGAAGAGAGTGTGTTTTGTAACAACAATTATAATTGTTTTACAGTAAAAAATATTATCAGTCTACATTTAGTCAAACGTCGGAGACATTTATCAAATGATATCAAAGCATGTATAATGTTGTGTAATTGTTATATATTTGTGAATTTCAGGAGTTTGAGCACGTAGAGAGAGGGGGGGGGGTGTACATTAACAGTACTGAAGTGATCGTGTTTGGACTGACAGTGTGAACAAGTGTGTTTGACCTTCTGAAATATATGAGGCTATGAATATAGTTATTTTTGCAAAATTGACGTTGTGGAAGAAATGTAATATGTTCTATATGTTTGCATAACCTTTAAAGCAAAGAAATAGAGAACATGACTGGACAATGATAAATGCGTAAACCCATAGAAACCAATACAGATATTACAGAAGACGACACGGGTCACACATTCTATTGTATTTATTTATTTATAGAGCACTTTACAGACACAGTAACTCCAAAGTGCTGTACATCCCAAACACATAAAGCAATAACACCAGAAACAGTACGATTAGGACTTAAAGGAAAATAGATGGTAAGAAATACCATATTTAATTTTTATTTTTTTTTTAATTCCAAGGGAAGCATATATAATGAAGACAAGACAGGGCCAAATGGACCCTGTGACCCACTGGTGATTTTTAAGAATTAATAAGTAAAATTTGTAAAATAAAAAAAAAAAGTGTTTCATCTTTATGTAAATAATGTCACACCATAAGACATTGACCACTAGTGAGCATATCAGATGCTTTTTTAAAAATGTAAAAGTCAGAACTCGCCTCGACCTTCCGAACCGCTCCAGAGATGACACTGCAACTTCCTGGTTGAGTGAGGACCTCTTCATCATAATGGTGTCCGAAATATTGCCCGTTCATAATATAGATTGCAATGTCACACCATATGACGGCCATTTTACATACAAACTGTATTTGGCCAGAACTTGCTTGAGACATCAACACTTTCTATGTCTATTAAAAATGCCTAATTCTGTTACTTATATCAAACACTTTGCTGAGATATATTGTCATGTTAGTGAGTCAAGTCATCCTCATTTATATCGCGCTTTTAGCAATGTAGATTGTTTCAAAGCAGCTTTACAGAGATAAACATATAATTTAAGGTAACAGAGATTGGTTTGGTTTTATAATGGCTCTTGAAAAAAATTTTTCCAGCTAAAGTTAGTTTTGATTGATTCACTTCCGTCTAAATGATCATTTGTTATTAAATTAGGGGCCGCAAAGACGACACCGTTCTCTCTAAACAGACTTTAAACGTGAACCTGTGATAGACGCTGATGGCGTTCACATGCGCATTAAGAATTGATTCTATAGTTATGTGCGTTTGAATATATGTGCGCAGGTTTGTAATTCCTTACACACCATGCCTAAACAAACTACTTGTCTATAAATTTAGATGCAGAATTTTTATTTTATCTTATCACTTCGGGTAGGTACGCGAACCGAAATATTCCACAAGGCTTTATCTGTAGAGTGGTATAGGGATCCTCTATAGGGAGAGGCTAGTTGGCACTTCAGCACTGCATTGTCATCGGGTCCAGGCGAAAGTCCTTCGTCAGATCTGGAAACGGCCTGGATCCGGCAGGCTGCGGGAAAACCTCGGGATAAACAAAGACACTAAAATTAGCGTAGATGCCATTCTTCTTATGATGTAACGAGTACATCAGGATTTGAGGGAAGTGTTCCCAGTTCCGGCTGACCTAATCTAAGCAGCCTAACATTGAATTATAGAAGTCTATTGAGTGTTATGTGAATGCTAGGTCAAAGAGATGTGTTTTTAGTCTAGCTTTGAACTGACAGACTGTGTCTGCTTCCCGGACAATGTTAGGAAGATTGTTCCAGAGTTTTGGTGCTAAATAGGAAAAGGATCTACCGCCAGCAGTCGATTTATATATTCCAGGTATTATCAACTGGCCGGAGTTTTGAGATCGCAATAGACGTGAAGGACTATAATGCGTTAAGAGCTCGCTCAAGTACTGGGGAGCTAAACCATTTAGTGCTTTGTAAGTAATCAGCAATATTTTAACATTTATACGATGTTTAATAGGGAGCCAATGCAGTGTTGACAGAACCGGGCTAATATGGTCGTACTTCCTGGTTCTGGTAAGAACTCTAGCGGCTGCGTTTTGAACTAGCTGTAGTTTGTTTATTAAGCGTGCAGGGCAACCACCCAGTAGAGCATTACAATAATCTAGCCTTGATGTCATGAACGCATGAACTAGTTGTTCCGCATTTGTCAGTGAGGTCACACACAGTCACAACATGTGACAATTTTGATGTTTAGATACAAATTTGAAGTAGAGGTCTTTATACACCAACTACAGCTATGGTATTCTGTGATAATATATTGTCAGAGAAACAACAAACATATTTTTAACAAATAACCATTTTTATTAGTATATGCCATCATGGACAGTTAGAATTGCATGTCATCCATCCACATTATGATTGCACATTTTATATAACACAGGTATAACACCAGCAGCTGATGAGGAGTCACACTGTGAGGAAGAGGATATAGTGAGTGAATCCTGCACAGAGAGAGAGAGAGAGAGAGAGAGTGAGAGAGAGTGAGTGAGAGAGCTTAATATGATGGTTTGGTAATAATTGTGTTCCTCTATGGTACAATGTTGGCTGAGAGAAACAGCTGGATAAGAAATACAATTTATTAAATATTACATTTAAAAACTGAATGAGCTTAAGTGTCTGGGCAAAGAAATTGATGTTTTCAATATTTAATTATTTTTTCTAAGTGAAAATGTCAAATGTTTCAATTCATCCATTGTGGTACAATGTTGCAACAAATGTAATTAAATTGAAAATGTTTAAATTTAGGTCGTGTCCAATTTTCTGCAGGTCAAACATGTTTTCTCGTTGATATATTGTGTAGCCTACTACAGAGAATTAAAATTAGGAGAGATAGGTTCCTAGGTTAACATTTAAACAAATAATATTGATCCACAACCAAGCGGATAAACCATGTGTATGGCTCTTACTGAAAAGCGCTCTCTATCAGATCAGATGAGTGGCTCTTAAAAGAGCCGTTGTTCGTCAGTGAGGGACCGGAGCGGTTATTTGCCCTTGGCGGGCTTCTCGGTCTTCTTGGGCAGCAGCACGGCCTGGATGTTGGGCAACACGCCGCCCTGAGCGATAGTCACTCCGCCCAAAAGCTTGTTCAGCTCCTCGTCATTGCGCACCGCCAGCTGCAGGTGCCGGGGGATGATGCGGGTCTTCTTGTTGTCCCGAGCGGCGTTTCCAGCCAACTCCAGGATCTCCGCGGTCAGATACTCGAGCACAGCCGCCAGATACACAGGAGCTCCGGCACCGACGCGCTCGGCGTAGTTGCCTTTGCGGAGGAGCCTGTGGACACGGCCGACGGGGAACTGCAGTCCTGCCCTGGAGGAGCGAGTCTTGGCCTTTGCTCGAGCTTTGCCACCGGTTTTGCCTCTTCCGCTCATTTTAACGATTAGTTTATCAAACTTTCACAGTGGAAGTGAACAGAATGAAGATCAGCGCCTCCACATACTGTCTTTAAACTAGAGCGCCAGTCGCCCATTGGCTTAGAGTATGTTCATATTTAAACCAATCACTGAACTTCCCTCCGAAACCCATCCCCCTTTTCTGGCGGGAATATTTATGCACAAGTATGTGACAGACAGAATAGATAAAACCATTGAAATATGTGGGAGAAAATTCAAATAGATACAAAAATAGACTTTATTAAACGGTTACACCTTTCACACACTGTATATTCTGTGCACATTGACCCGATACTGTACAGCATTATGTTCCTATTGTAATACTGGAGGTTGTACCACTGCTTATTGTTTGTATTGTCACAACTGTCCAATATAGTGTTATGTGTAGATATTCTGTATTGTCATACAATTTAATTTCTTATGTGAACTGATCACTGACGAACCCTCATAAGCTTTTTGGTCATTTCTATGCATAAAAAATGGTTTAAAATTTTTCAAATCTCTGACTAATCTTAGATGCAAAAAGCGTGTCCTATTGTTCGTTCAGATTGCATGAGTCCAAGTAGCTGAAAGACACATCTTGGCTATTTGCTTTCAAAACCAACACATTTATAGAATACACGAGTTTTGCTCTTTACTCAGAGTTAGTGGGTGGCTCTTAAAAGAGCCGTTGATAGGGATGTTGAAAGTAGATGTTTATCTCTTCTTGGGAGGTCCCCGTTTAGGCTTGGCGACTTGAGGCTTTGCCGCCTTCGGTTTCGCCGCTTTGGCCTTTTTCGGGCTCTTGGCTGCTTTCTTAGCGGCCGCGGGCTTCTTCGCCTTCTTGGGGCTCTTCGTCGCCTTCTTAGCGGGCTTGGCGGCGGGTTTCTTGGCCTTCTTGGGCGATTTCTTAGCGGCTGCGGGCTTCTTTGCTGCGGCGCTCTTGGGCTTCTTGGCAGCGGCGGGTTTCTTGGCCGCGGGCTTCTTCGCTTTAGGAGCCGCTTTCTTGGCCGCGGGCTTCTTCTTGCTCTCGGCTTGCTGCTTGTTGAGCTTGAAGGAGCCTGAAGCGCCGGTTCCTTTGACCTGCACCAGGGTACCTTTAGTCACCAGGCTCTTGATGGCGATCTTGACGCGGGAGTTGTTCTTCTCCACGTCGTAGCCGCTGGCAGCGAGCGCTTTCTTCAGCGCGGCGAGGGACACGCCACTCCTCTCCTTGGACGCGGACACCGCTTTGACGATCAGCTCGCCGACGCCTGGACCTGCTTTCTTGGCTTTCGCAGCGGACTTCTTCTTGGGCGCTTTGACCGGGGCGGCAGCAGCCGGGGCGGGTGCGGTTTCTGCCATAATCTCACTCTCTCTAATCGGATGATTTGCTGAGTTTCACACACGGTTTGCTTTCAGCAGTGAATGAATAGCGCTCGCGCGGCGCTGCGCCTTTAAACAACACATGAGAACCTCGTAGACTCAACCCGCCCGCTCTGTGTCTGTGCGCGTCCACGAGCCGCGGACTCTTGTGTTTTCTTCTCTTACATTTGGGCCAAAACTGGAGCGATTAAATATTTTTTCTCAGTCAAAACAAAGTGAACAGCAAGCAGAGGTTCTGGGCTTTCATTAGAGACTAAAACACGCGAAGAGGAAATGTTTCTTTCGACTCTATCATATAAAATTCAAGGCGAGCATCAGCCGCGGGGAAAAGCCGCGTGTAAATTTGATGGAAAGTTTTACTGTAAAAGTGTGTAAAAGTCTGAAGGCGTCCTCTGTGTTTTCAACAAACAGTCTGAAAGAGACTTTAATGAAATCAGCATCAGTGAGGGTCGTGAGGAGGCTTTGATACAGATGTTGTTTTGGGCCGCTTGAAGCACAAGAACATCATCTCGAGTCTGTCTGTGACTCTCATCTCTGGCCTTATAATCATCATCATCATAATCATAAATATATACGTCTGATCATATAGTGTTAATGTTTTTACTTGTTTTGCTGATGTACATCACATCATGTAAATAAAAAAGTACATCGTCATTTGTTTCTCAGTTTTCGGCTTGTGAATGATGACTGTGTTAAAGCTCTGAATGAGTTTCTCTATTAAAGCAAGTGACTGAAAAACAACTTCCATTTTTCTCTATTTCTTATTTCCCTCCTTGGTCTAGCTTCTACTTTTCTGGACAATGTTTGAAACTTTGTATTTATAGCATTTTTGTGTTTGCTTTGTATTTCCTTCGTAAGTCTCTTTGGATACAATAATCTGCTCAATCATGGAATGTAAATAATAAAGCACTTGTTACTCATTCTAACTAATTCATAAAATAGTCATCATATTTACAGTATATGTTTGATATATTTGCACAGACGTTGGTGTTTTAGTCATACTATAAATACTAGTTTTCTGACACATATATTTATCTTTGTCATGAAAGCCCCATTTCTTGTCACAGAACAACAGAAAATATGTAAATCATAATCTTCCTGATCTTTCACTATTAGTGAGGATATTTTGTGTCTCGCACGTGAAACCAAACATTTCTCTTTAACTCTGAACCAAAACTGAGAAACTTCTCCATCTAAAATAACAAACTTTAGACATTGATGAGCTTAAATTGAAATAATTTTGCTATTGAAAAATTATATTTATTTTTTATTGTGTGTTAAAAAGGTGCTGTAAACAGACCCTACATGTTATATTAGCCTATATAAAAGTGTTGTTGGTCCATATAAGTTTGCTGGTCCACAGATATAAAGCATAAAGAGTTTAAAATGACTAAATTATAGATGAAAATGAAATAATAATGAAAAACAAAGGCACAATCTATAAAGCAAACAGAGGAAGAAAGTCCTGTAATAAAACACACATTAATAGTCACATATTCCTGTCATTTATTGTTCTTGTAGAGCCTGAATCTACAGGACTCCCGTTACAGTTTCTTGTGCAAACTTTATGATGCATGAAAAAGCATAATTTAATATAAATGTGTGATTTGATAACCCTACAGTTTTACCTGTCATTAAACAGACATGTGCTGAATTCTTGAAAAGGCTGGAAAACAATATTGTCACTGTTGTGTTGAAACACTGGAAGCAAGAACCAAAATCCAAAGTTTATTTAAATGTACACACAGACTACAGGGAATCTCAGGAGAAATAATGTGAAGAGAGAGATGGGAGGAAGACAAGAAAAACAAAGATGAGGAAGAATAAGAGAAGGTCAGACACAGAAAAGACCACAAGAGAAAGAGGAAAAAAGGCAAACAATTTAAATGGTATATAACTTTTATTATTATTTCAATAAATATCATTGTACAGAGAACATTATAAAAGTAAGACTGTACACTGGATGCATTGTTCAACAGAATGTGCTGTTTTTACAGATGAAACTCCAGATGTGTAGACATCATCGCTGTGTGAAAACTGCTTCAGTTTCAGATATGAAACAAATATTGAGAACATTTCACTGATAAAACCAAGAGATTCATTTTCCTAATTTGTTTAACAGACACAGTTTTGAGGCTTTAATTGAGAAACCGATTAAGCTGATACAATTAAGGAAAAAAGGCAACCTTTTATTTTAAGAGAATTGCTTCAATTATGTGGTTTTATTTAAAGACACCATTGTTAGTTCCCATGCTCTGCACATGGCTGGATATGAAGAGTAAATATTGAATTTAAGTGTTATTTCATGTTTTTGAGTATAGGAAACATATGTTAATGTTTAATGTTCTATCATGTTTGACATATAAAAGTTTCTATTATGTTGTAGTTTTGATCGTTACCATTGTGCAGAAGAGTAGGGCTTATGGTGAGACTGTGAATAACTTTGTTCATTGAGAAATACCTGCTATAATCATTGAGCATTAACAAATGTGTTACTGTGTAGCATACAGAGCTATGAACTGTAGCTCAAATATAGCTAGTGATGCATGATGTCCAATTAAGTGGACCGATGATTAATCAGAATATCCTCCCAATCTAAAAACAATACTTCAAATGTAACTGTGATATGACTTATTATATATTGCTTGATGCTACAACATTTTTTACTGTAAAAGTGTGAAGCGTCCTCTGTGTGTTCAGCTCTGCTTTGATACAGATGTTGTTTTGGGCCGCTTGAAGCACAAGAACATCATCCCGAGTCTGTCTGTGATCTCATCTCTGGCCTTATAATCATCATCATCATAATCATAAATATATACATCTGATCACACAGTATTAATGTTTTAACTCATTAAACATGCATTTAACCGTTCATCAAGACATAAAAACTTTCATAAAGGATTCGCCATTTATCTCATACATATATGGAACCATGTGAATAGAAATTATGGAAATTATTGTGTCAGATGTTGTTGCTTATTTAAATGAGATGCTTATCATTTAGAGCAAGAGATAGCATGGGTCATACTCTCATTTTAACCACTACAAATGCTAATTCACAACATAGTCCTGTATTTGCAATAGTCTATTATGTTTGATTGATCGGTCAAAGATCGGATAGATTGGTCTGGTCCGGTTTGTTCACTTGAAACATTCAATGATGTTGAAACAATTCTAATGTTTTGTTTTGCTGGGTCTCAGTTGTCAAGTCTAGTCACCTTTTTTTAGCGCTTTTTACAATACAGATTGTTTTAAAGCAGCTTCACGGAGATAACAGGAAAATAATGTTGTAATAATATTGTTAAATATAAAATCCCAAATATGTCCCCAACTAAGCCAGCCAAAAGCAGATGGTGAAAAAGGTGAAGAAAGGCGACAGTTGTGTGTAAGAACCTCTTATAAACCTGAAAACATCAGGGCCTTCAGCTGTTGACGTTGATGAAGTTGATATTGATGATGTAATTTGAAGAGCTTATTAAATCGTTGTTCTATATCATTTTCAGTTGTGACTGTGTGCACAGAGTAAAAAAACACAACGTTAAATTAATAGTTATGAATCTATTTTCTCTTATCATCTGTTTTGTACACATCTGATTATTTTTTATCAGGAATATTTCAATGGTTTCTGTCATCTCTTCTGTCTCAATAGTTTTCTTCTTCTATGGTTTAATGGTGGTTGTACTGGAATGTGAAGCATTCATGGGAAGATTAAAAAAATAATAAAATAAAATTACTTATGCAATATGAGTCTGAACAAATATTATTGGCTTAAATTCCTGCACTCTTTAAATAGCTAATAAAATCTCCATTATCTGTTGTAAAAACTGATCCTCTTCTGAATGCTGACTCTCTCTCTGAATAAATGCTGAAGCTGAATATCCTGATTCTCTGATCCATCTGGAGCATTGAGGAGTTTTATCTACACAGTGTTGAACAACAACCTCCTTATGTGCAGATTTATAATTCTTAACCGTATATTAAAGATAAAAAATAGACGCCTCTGATGTGAGAGACCCGGGTTTGAATCCACTGTGAGACACCAATGTGTCCCTGAGCAAGACACTTAACCCCTAGTTGCTCCAGAGGCCTCTGACATATATAGCAATTGTAAGTCTAAAGCGTCAGCTAAATGAATAAATGTAATGTAAATGTTACTAGGCTACTCTTTGTCCTCATGCTTTGTTATATTAAAAAGTGCCTAAGTGCCTAATAATATTTATATACTGAAATAATATCGGCATTATAATTATTATGACTATGATTAGATGCTTTATTTTTGGTTAGGCTATTTGTGGTGCTCTACACACAGCTATAGACTGTAAAAGGCGCACAGCGCGTGATGGAGCGGCGGCGCTGGTTTTGCGTTTCTGTTTGACTGCGGGGATGATTGGATTATTCTGGAACATTTGTGACTTTGTGGCACGTTTTGTCATTCTGCTCTATTGTCAGCAGAGGTCACTGTTAACTGCATTCAGGGCGTTATTTGTTTTTCTCCCATTTCACCCATTATTCTTTCTCAAATGTTGAGCAATTCTGGCACACAAGACACCTAACCTCATGTAACGGTGAATTAATTATAAACGAATAGTTCATTAATGGCTACTGAATTAATTTATGTAGGCTATGGACTGTTAAGTGCATCAGTGGCCAAAATAAAACCTATCTGGGTGAAAGTCAATTTAATTAATCATGCAGCAAACTAAAGCTGCATGTTCAAATGGTCTATTAAACATAGAGGTATATTTGGCATTTCAGACTAATTTAGTTAATTAGGCTACACTGTAATATAATTAGCCAATTCAATGCGTAAAATTGAGAAAATATGTCAAGATCTTTATACAAATTATAGTTTATTCCATCATTAACATACCCTGGCTATAACTGTCTGATATTTTATTATAACAATCGTGTTGCCCTGGGGGAATTAAGCTTAAAGCTTTACTCCAAACTGGATTAATTATAGTGAACACAAGATGTTTTATTCAAATAACTTGACATTTAAGTCTGGGAAACTGATGGCTTCCTACAAACCCAACAAAAAGTTCAATTTAGAGTGAATATATTGTTTAGCCTACCCAATGTTTTTAACAATCATGATCAGTTAACAATCATTGCGCGATTTACAAACTTAAACCATAGTTAAAAGCACTAGCTCTTATATAAAAGACTTGTTTTAGAATAACTGCAGGGAGGCCTAATGACATTTTATTTTTATCTTTTACTCTATGAAAAAGCGACCAGACAAGAAAGTTTAAAACCCCACCTTTTTCATATTTCACGTAATTATCAAGCACTCGACTATGATAACTAAAGACATTTTTTTATATTTCATTGCAAATAATTTGACTTTTCTTCTCTGTTTGGCGTAATTTCACAGCACAGTTCCGGAAGCATCCAGAAACTTCCTCTCAGTTGAGCGCTGACGTGACGCGGCCGCTTTCTGTGTTTTGATTGGTCTGATTCACTGGACTTTTCCAGAAATGTATCGAGTGCGCGCTCTGGTGTATTTAAGGAGCGGATGGGTGGCAGATAATACGAAACTCATCAGAAGAAAAGCGATCTGTGAATCTAGCGATAAAAACCCCAGTCTGTACTGACTTTTTCCGTGACGAGGTGTATATTAATTTGATTGAAGAATCGCTCAACGGTAAGTCTACATTTATTTTACTTTAGGGTCTAGGTTAAATGAATTGTGTAGCCTAGTACCACTCATGCATCTACTTAATAGGTTTCAATATTTGCTTTGTATGTTACTATTTTATTACATGCAGAGAGTCTATCTCCTGAATAAACAAGCAGGGGGCAATTGCATAAACTTAGCCACCTTTAAGACTGACTGTGTCTTAAGAACTAGTCTGACCAACCAGCAGTTTACCAAGATTTAAGTGAATTTTGAATTCAAATTAGACTGATCTACCATTTTATGTAACTTAAAAGAGAAATTTAGACGACTAATATGTAAGACTAGTCTAAGCAGTTTATGCAACTGTCCACTGTATTCACTGTTACACTTTATTTTTGCATTAAGAAAAACATTTTGTTACTATTATACTCTAAGAGTACAATACCTATTTTCTTTGTACAACAGTTTATATTCAGAAAAATTCTTATTTTTCTTTTTTGTGTTTTCCTAGTTTTTAACTAGTAACCAAGACATGTCATCAGCAAAAGGAGTAGCCATTGGCATTGACCTGGGCACCACCTACTCCTGTGTGGGGGTGTTTCAGCATGGAAAAGTGGAGATCATCGCCAATGACCAGGGGAACAGAACAACACCCAGCTATGTTGCCTTCACTGACACAGAGAGGCTCATTGGAGATGCAGCTAAAAACCAGGTGGCCATGAACCCCAACAACACCGTGTTTGATGCAAAGAGGCTGATTGGCAGGAAGTTTGATGACCCAGTAGTGCAGTCTGACATGAAGCACTGGTCCTTCCAAGTCGTCAGTGATAGCGGAAAGCCACAGGTTCAAGTCGAATACAAAGGAGAAAACAAGACATTTAATCCCGAAGAAATTTCCTCTATGGTCTTGATTAAGATGAAGGAGATTGCTGAAGCTTATCTGGGGCAGAAGGTGACAAATGCAGTCGTCACAGTTCCTGCCTATTTCAATGACTCGCAGAGGCAAGCCACTAAAGACGCTGGAGTGATCGCTGGGCTCAATGTCCTCAGAATCATCAACGAGCCCACGGCTGCCGCCATCGCCTACGGCCTTGACAAAGGCAAAGGAGCAGAACGCAACGTCCTGATCTTTGACCTGGGTGGAGGCACCTTTGACGTGTCCATCCTGACCATTGAAGATGGCATCTTTGAGGTGAAGGCCACAGCCGGAGACACTCATCTGGGTGGCGAGGACTTTGACAACCGCATGGTGAATCACTTTGTAGAAGAGTTCAAGAGGAAGCACAAGAAGGACATCAGTCAGAGCAAGAGAGCACTGAGGAGGCTGCGGACAGCGTGCGAGCGAGCCAAGAGAACCCTCTCCTCCAGCTCTCAGGCCAGCGTGGAGATCGACTCACTGTACGAGGGCATTGACTTCTACACGTCCATCACCAGAGCACGCTTTGAAGAGATGTGCTCAGACCTCTTCAGGGGAACACTTGAGCCTGTGGAGAAAGCCCTGAGAGACGCCAAGATGGACAAGTCTCAGATCCATGATATTGTGTTGGTTGGTGGTTCCACAAGAATCCCAAAGGTCCAGAAGATTCTGCAGGATTTTTTCAACGGCAGGGACTTGAACAAGAGCATCAACCCAGATGAGGCAGTGGCTTATGGTGCAGCGGTGCAAGCCGCCATCCTCATGGGTGACACATCTGGAAATGTCCAGGACCTGCTGCTGCTGGATGTTGCGCCACTATCTTTGGGCCTCGAGACTGCAGGTGGAGTCATGACGGCCCTCATCAAACGCAACACCACCATCCCCACCAAACAGACCCAGACCTTCACCACCTACTCCGACAACCAGCCCGGGGTCCTGATCCAGGTGTATGAGGGAGAGAGGGCCATGACAAAAGACAACAACCTGCTGGGTAAATTTGAGCTCACAGGAATTCCACCTGCACCACGTGGAGTCCCGCAGATTGAAGTGACCTTTGATATTGACGCCAACGGAATCCTAAATGTGTCGGCGGTGGACAAAAGCACTGGAAAAGAGAACAAGATCACCATCACCAATGACAAGGGCAGACTGAGCAAAGAGGAGATTGAGAGGATGGTGCAGGACGCAGACAAGTACAAAGCTGAAGATGATCTGCAAAGAGAGAAGATTGCTGCCAAAAACTCCCTGGAGTCGTACGCCTTTAACATGAAGAGCAGTGTGGAAGAGGAGAACCTGAAAGGCAAGATCAGTGAGGATGACAAGAAGAAAGTCATTGAGAAATGCAACAACGCCATCAGCTGGCTAGAGAGCAACCAGCTGGCGGATAAGGAGGAGTATGAACATCAGCTGAAGGAGCTGGAGAAAGTCTGCAACCCAATCATCACTAAGCTTTATCAGGACGGGACGCCGGCTGGAGGCTGTGGAGCTCAGGCACGCGGCGGGCCAGGGGCCGCTTCCCAGGGACCCACTATTGAAGAGGTGGATTAAAGTTATCACTGATATGTCATGTGTCAGAACTCACTTAAACTTTGAGCAAGGATTTTTTAAATGACATTGCTGCTCTAATAGTCTAATATTAATGAATCCTAAACTACTGTATTTTATGTACTCAATTTGTATATACTGTTAAGATGTAAATAATACAAGCATGATTATCTTTTATGGACAATGAACATTGTTCAAGTTTTTTTTATTAAATATGAAATGTTTCATTCAGAAGGTCTAGTCATGTGGTTTCTTTTTTCAGTTATAGTAGTTAACATGTGTAAAGTGCTCTCTTTCTTACACTCTTCACAAACACACTTGCAACCATATGAAATGATAATATAAAACATGATGCACTTTTTTAATTTGTTAATATAAGTTCAGTTATTTTGTTCTGTTGTTGTTACTCCGTTTGTTTATTTTACATTGCAGCTGTTCCTAAACAGATTTCAGAACAAGTTTACTGAACTTGGTGTTTTGTGTTCCTGGTAAGAGTTTTAATGTATTGTGAAGATATAATGAAAAAATAAATGCTATATTGTGTTTAAAAAAATGGGTCTTTTTTGAGGTGTAAGATGAAGGTAAAATCTCACCCTAAACTACAGACTGCAAGACAAATCATATTAAAGCATGTTAATCATGTTAATGAAAATGTTACTCTAAAGTCAGAGTAGAATATGCCAAAAATAAACATTAGGACATTTTCCTATCTTAAGAGGGGTTAGTGAGTATTTTCACAGACAAGTATGACATCATGCAACAGCCAGACACACACACACACACACACACACACACACACACACACACACACACACACACACACACACACACACACACACACACTACAGGGTGAGTATAGAGATAGAGAAAGGGAGATTTTTCAAAAATATGCAGCGAAGCAAAGCGATTCATTGCAAAATTGATTTTCTTAATCAGAATTTCTTTTTTTTCACATTTCTGAAAAATGACAAGTTGTCATGTTTATTTATATAGCACTTTGTATAATGCAGATTGTTGTTTTCCAGTTTATTACTGTGAAGCTGCTTTGACACTGTTGATAATGTTGGAGAATTCATAAATTATGAAATCAGTTCAATAAAGCAGCTCTACAGGAGACGAGTCATTATCCAGCTCAATTCAGTTCAAATTTTGTTCACATCTGACAGTGTCAGTGAAGTTGATAATAGGCCTATAACGGAAAAAGTGTATTTTAACCCCAGCTGAGCATGCCAAAGGCAACATCCTCCTGAGAAGCAAAACTGTGTAAAATCATTTTCAGAGAATCTCTCTTGGAATGTATTTGATTTTTTTTTTTTTTTTTTTTGCTTGCAACAAGAAATAAAACCCTAGAACTTGCCAATGGGGCTAAATAAATAAATAACAGTTTAATCTGTCTGAAACTCAGGTTTACCATTCAATGAGGTCTACTGTGCTAGCAAATGTGCAGAAGGCGCTTGTGAGAGCCGGGCTATTCTACTCCAGCACTTCAATATTCAGTGAGTAAATAACTATACAATGTGCTTGTATTACCACATAGATATAAACACTAGATGTCGCTTTGGCTACGGCAGTTCATTGGAACAAATGCGTCAATAGAGCCGCCATCATGGATCAGGGGAGCGCCTCCTCTTTAATGCATCAGTCATGTAGGAAAAGGTCTAAAGCAAATAAAATCACCATAAATCGTCATGAATGCGATTTTCTTGTTTCGGTTCGTTCCAACGGTCAGACATTTATTTATCACTGAGTCCAGAGAAATTGTAAAAAATGTACAAAATTTCACATTCTTGTGTAATGTAATCCCTTGCTGTCTGGATTTTAGATTTGGTTCGTGTGAACATCATAGACTGTAAAGGTGAACATCCATACGCAGAACAAAAGTCCAGCATCATCCATGAATCCAGCGTTACCTACTTCCTATGACTAGACCCCTGTTCCAAGATGGCGGCGGTTTTGACGCATGCTTAGAACCCGAAGGCGACATCTTGTGTATATATCTATGGTATAACCAAACAGAACCTTTTTGCCCATAAAATGTTCTTCAGATAAATTGCTTAAAGACACCCATACAATTTGCTATGTCCATCTAAACATTCCTGCTGCAGTGTGAGCCTGACTGAATGTGGACCAGTCAACACAGACTGATGACCCTGAATAGCACTGAGGCCATGAGGCGCTGGAGGGTGACGCACACACACACACACACACACACACACACACACACACACACACACACACACACACTGTATGATCCTGCAGCACTGCCAGTCTGTGCTCCAGAATGAGGCTCAGACGCCATCGTTACTATCTAGAGCAAATAAATACTCTTGTTCCGCCAGTTTTGTTATATACATCCCTAAAAAGTGCCTAATAATATTTCTATACTGAAATAATATCTGCATCATAATTATTATGATATGATGATTGGTTTTTCATTATGCTTATATTTTTGGTGGCCTTCACACAGTGCGTGATGGAGCGGCGGCGCTGGAAGCAAACAATATATGCTATTACAATAGAGGAACTGACTGGAGTTTCTGTAATGTCCTCATAACATCTCTAGTTGCTGTCCTACAAAAAACGTGTGACATTATCATTCACATACCAGCACTCTTTTAGTATTTCTTATTCTTCTTTTGATGTTTTATGGCGGTTGGTAAACCAGTTTATGGTGCGTAATCCATATGTGGAGTGTGAGGTGATGATATCATGGGAAAATAATAATAATACAACAACAACAAAACATTCCACCTATATTCTATTAGGCCTATATAACTTTGTTATTTTCATGAAACGCATAAGAGCTCTATAACCGTTATTAGAAATGTTTAGCACATTCTGTAATGTCAGAGAATTAATGCCAGCAGATTTTAATTCCTCTTTTTCCTGGAGTCTTTCACTTGCCCTACAGTTATTCAGCACATGCTTTACACTGGAAGTCCACAATGATTACACTGACCGGATGGATGTTTTCCTATCATCTGGAGAGATTTATTAAGAGTAGAGTGTCTAATTCTCAATCGAGATATAACTGCATCATCCTTTCCATTACCATAATCAGTTCTTACATGGCCAACTTGTTTATGTATATTATACAATTGTCCTTTGTTTCCTTTATCCCATCTCTCTGACAGCTAATTTAACTTAACCTTTAATTTCTGATTTACTCAAAAGTCTGTGTATGTCTATATTTGTAAGTAAATTTTGGCACGCATAGAAATTTGACCCTAATTCTCATTTGGCAGATTCTCTAAAAACTACTTCTATTAATATATCTTCCCTATTCAGATGTCCCATTCAATATAACTGTGGAAGTTGTGTGTAAGTACTGTTGTAGGTTTGATTTCTTCCACCCACTGTAAGGCTCTCTGAACAGCCTCCATCTCAGTTGCATATACTAATATATTGTTAGCAGTTCTTTTTGCAGATTTATATTTAAAGTGAGGAATATACGTCAGTTTCTGTACGCCCAGTTTCTGGGTCTTTAGAAGCATCTGTATAAATCTGCAAAACATATAACATAACAAGTATTTAGTTTTTAAATACTGCTGCACTATTGTCTCTTTGGGAACATTTTTCTGGTTTTCATTTATTGGCTTAAGTATTTGCAAATCAACTGTTGGTATTGAGAAGAACCGAGGTGGCTAGACTGGCAGAGCCACTGTGGGGCTAATATTGATATTACTGATGCCTATTTGTTGAGCCTGCTGTCCAGCCATAGCTATTCAGATATGTCTGCTCATATAACAGCAGTTTTACAATATATGTTTGACATGGTGATTAGTAAAATGACCTTTAATACCAATCAGTCCTTTTAATATTATTTAACTGCATGGTCTTAACCGTCACAAATACTTGTGCATAAATATTCCCGCCAGAAAGGGCGTTGGGCTTTGGAGCGAAGTTCAGTGATTGGTTTAAATCTTAACAGACTCTAAGCCAATGGGCGACTGGTGCTCGAATTTAAATACAGTATGTGGAGGCGTTTATCGTCATTCTCTTCACTTCCACTGTGAAAGTTTTAGGAACAAAACATAAAAATGAGCGGCAGAGGTAAAACCGGCGGCAAAGCCCGAGCAAAGGCCAAGACTCGCTCGTCCAGGGCAGGACTGCAGTTCCCCGTCGGTCGTGTCCACAGGCTCCTCCGTAAAGGCAACTACGCCGAGCGCGTCGGTGCCGGAGCTCCTGTGTATCTGGCGGCTGTGCTCGAGTATCTGACCGCGGAGATCCTGGAGTTGGCTGGAAACGCCGCTCGGGACAACAAGAAGACCCGCATCATCCCCCGGCACCTGCAGCTGGCGGTGCGCAATGACGAGGAGCTGAACAAGCTTCTGGGCGGAGTGACCATCGCTCAGGGCGGCGTGTTGCCCAACATCCAGGCCGTGCTGCTGCCCAAGAAGACCGAGAAGCCCGCCAAGGGCAAATAACCGCTCCGGTCCCTCACTGACGAACAACGGCTCTTTTAAGAGCCACTCATCTGATCTGATAGAGAGCTCTTTTCATAACATTTACCAACAGTTTAACTTCTCTTGGTTGAGAAAAAAGTGACCATTAATTTATTCTGCAATGTAATTATAGTAGCCAAAATCTGTGCATGCCTATCGTAAACGTATGATAATCCCCTAGTATGTTTAGCAGAGACCGTGTGAAATGTTGCTGCCCCCAACCCATCTTCTCTAATAATAAATATACGTGTCTACTAAGCTCTGGTAATGTATGTGACCTTACTATATCCAAAATAAAAAGCAAAATACATCTCTGCTTCTGTGGTTTTCTAGTGTAACAAACTAAACAATGTTACTGTGGGTCCTCTGCTCTACTGAACGATCCTTTATTTTACAGACGGATGGCACAATCGCTGGGAATTAAGGCGAGTAATTCAGAACAAATAAACAAAGCCACGTGAGGTTTGAGAATAAAGGTTTGATGAGCAAAATAGTAAACAGAACAAAGCATCTTGAGCGGGAAACACGCCGCTTGCTTGAAAATAAGAAACGCGCAGTCATTGGCTTGCAGTCACAAGCAAACGTCACACACTAGCCAATCACAAGCCTCTGCATCATCGTGACACTGTGAGCTCGTGACGGTCCAATGCTATAAAAGCAGGCGTGTAACAAAAGGCGGCATTTCCAGCTCAAGCAGGACCGAGAGAGGAGAAACTGCAGCGATGGCAAGAACTAAGCAGACCGCTCGTAAATCCACCGGTGGCAAAGCCCCGAGGAAGCAGCTCGCGACTAAAGCAGCGCGAAAGAGCGCGCCCGCCACCGGCGGTGTCAAGAAGCCCCATCGGTACCGGCCCGGGACCGTGGCTCTGCGGGAGATCCGCCGCTATCAGAAGTCCACCGAGCTGCTGATCCGCAAACTGCCTTTCCAGCGGCTGGTGAGAGAAATCGCCCAGGACTTCAAGACGGACCTGCGCTTCCAGAGCTCCGCGGTCATGGCCCTGCAGGAGGCCAGCGAGGCTTATCTGGTGGGTCTGTTTGAGGACACCAACCTGTGCGCCATCCACGCCAAGAGAGTCACCATCATGCCCAAGGACATCCAGCTGGCGCGCCGCATCCGCGGAGAGCGCGCTTAATCCCGCCGCTGCTGAGCACGCGCGTTCAAACCCCAACGGCTCGTTTAAGAGCCACATCACTTACTATAAACGAGACAATTTTAACTTTGACGCAGAATATTAAAAAAAACAAGACCCAGTGCAGTGTGGGATCTGATTTCAGTAAAAGATAGATCAGGGTTATTATGAGGGTGGGAAAATGTGCGGTTATACTGTTTCCTCAAATATGCAATTGGCCACTTCTGTTTCATTTGATCAGAGTTTATGGCATTTGGATCAGACAGCCAGTGATTAACACAACTACATGATTCCAATGTGCTTGTTTTCATTAAGCAGAAACAAATTCATATTATAAATGTTTTCATTATGTATATGCATATCACTTTAACAAAACCATTATATGCCTGAATCTGAACTGGACAAGGATTTCAGATATTGCCATCTTTGTGGGAATATTTTGTCCCTATAATGTAGGATTTAGTGAACATTTACGTTTTAGTTTCAGACTATCACGCATACACAGAGATAGGGCATAAATAGATGTCACTATAAACAATATTTGGATTTTTATGTCTCGTGTCCCTCTTTGTTTACTTTGCTGAGTAAAGTAAACTGAGCATTAACCAGTTCTAATATATATTATATTATTTGAAGAAATGATTAATTAAATATTTGATATAAAACAAGGGAAAGGCTCCTGCAGATCGGAGTGGCGGTTACATTTTTCGCGCTCTATATTTTGGGGGAGGGGCGCGCCCTATGTGACGCTATGCTGGTTTCTGCCAGGTCCTGTAAGCAAGTGTAAATTGCATCCCTTCACCACTGATCATCCATTCCATTCTACACTATCTGTACATCTGCACGTTACCATGTCTGGAAGAGGCAAAGGCGGCAAAGGGCTTGGTAAAGGAGGCGCGAAGCGTCACCGTAAAGTTCTGCGCGATAACATCCAGGGAATCACCAAACCCGCCATTCGGCGTCTGGCTCGCCGCGGCGGCGTAAAGCGCATCTCCGGGCTGATCTACGAGGAGACCCGCGGTGTGTTGAAGGTTTTCCTGGAGAACGTGATCCGCGATGCCGTCACCTACACCGAGCACGCCAAGAGAAAGACCGTCACCGCCATGGATGTCGTGTACGCGCTGAAGAGACAGGGACGCACCTTGTACGGCTTCGGGGGATAAACGCCTGACACAGGAGAAACTGACCAACCCAACGGCTCTTTTAAGAGCCACACACTCTCTCACTGAAAGAGTCCATGTTTTAGCAGTGTTTGACTAAATTTAAAAAAAATCCTTTTTATAAAGTCGTTACTGTGGTTACTGTGTTACTACATTACTGTGGTTTAACTTTTAACAACGGTATCATGAATCAATGAAGTTCTGAGAAAAAGCTGCTTTTAAAGGGAGTCTGACCATTATTGATCTCTTCTCCTAAACTCCTTGAAATGTGGTTATAACGGGTTTTAATTAAACAATGGTGCACACTATGTCTAGAACCGCTTATTTTATCAGAATGTTACTATAATCTATAAATAAAAAGAGCGTGAAATGAAACCGGTAACACCGTCGTTCAAACATGGGGCGGTGGGCGCGGCTATTATGTAACCACCTGTGATTGGCCCTCAATCCACTCGTGATGCTTTGAGTTGTCCAATGAAACACGAGTTTATAGGTTCGGCCAATGAAAACAGGCAATCAGAAGGACTCCGTGTCTCCTTGTAAATTAGCATAGTGCAGTGAATAAAACCCTCAGTGTCTCAGCTGAGTTTTACACACTGACTCGTCAGCTCTGAGATCTTTCCTCATTATGCCTGAACCAGCCAAGCCCGCGCCTAAGAAAGGCTCCAAGAAGGCCGTCACCAAGAGCGCCGCGAAGGGAGGGAAGAAGCGCAGAAAGTCCAGGAAAGAGAGCTACGCCATCTACGTCTACAAAGTGCTGAAGCAGGTTCACCCTGACACCGGCATCTCCTCCAAGGCGATGGGCATCATGAACTCTTTCGTCAACGACATCTTCGAGCGCATCGCCGGTGAGGCGTCTCGTCTCGCTCACTACAACAAGCGCTCCACCATCACGTCGAGAGAGATCCAGACCGCCGTGCGTCTGTTGCTGCCCGGAGAGCTGGCCAAACACGCCGTGTCTGAGGGCACCAAGGCCGTCACCAAGTACACCAGCTCCAAGTAGAGGCCAGAGGCGCTCACACAAAGGCTCTTTTAAGAGCCACTCACAACATCCTTTAAAGCGGCATTTCGCAGTTATTGGAATGGTTATGTCTCTTTTTAGGCTGAATGGTGGCAGACTGAAGCGATAACCAGAAGCCAGCATCTTAAAGTCAGCATATAAGGGGTGAGAACTATCAGACATGATGGATTCTTCCTTTTTAAGTACATGTCTGTTGAACAGTTCAGTTAGTTTTAGCTGCTGAATCCCGATGATTTTGCTGCTAACTTTATTTACCATTGCTAATGTATTTTACTGGTTTAAACAAAGAGAAGCATACCAACAAATACATAAACGAATCATTCATTGAATTCATGAATCAAATGAATTCAATAAAAGGTTTGTAAAACCATGTCATCGATCTGTCCACTTGAAACTTAGCTAGCTTTCGCAGTCAGAAAAGGTGTTGCTGACTTTTCGTACTCAGCATGTCTGTATTTTGTTCAAAGGTCAACTTATCAATAATAATTCCCAGGTACTTGTACGACTCCAGAAATTCAACCTCTTTTCCATCTATAATCGTCTTTTCGGAAGTCAAATCCGATATGTATCCGATCTTTTGAAATGCGACTTAAATCTGAACGGCCAGGTCACATGTGTCCGACCTGCACGTCATTGATATGCGACAAACATCATAATTCTGCGTTGAAGTAGGCGGGAATGAGAAGATAAATAACTGGCGGACGATGCTGAGACCAGTCAATGGAAGGGAAGCGAGGTTTCTGATTTAATTAATATTTGGACGTTGTTGACCGTTGAGTACTCTTCTGCGCATGCGGGTCACTTCTCCGTCATTTCACATTCTCGTTCACACAGGAGATCACAAAAGGTCGCATTTAAAGGCCATGGTGCAGGTTTATTTTTTTTGGGCAATTTTCTAGTTGGTAATAAACATTTAAGCAGTTACCCATTGTATTTGATGTTGTAGGGTACTCAACAATTAAAATATAATACGGAAAAGTAGGTGATATGTTAGCATTTAGCTACAGCTTAGCGATGATTCTTATTTCTCCCACAATGCATTCCATGACGTCACATGAGGTACTCGCTGACTGTTGGACGACAGACGAAAGCCCGCGACCCGCCTTACCATTGAGGGAGAGTGATACGAGGAGTAGCTAGCTAGTGAAAGAGTGACTGTGACAGATTTATAAGTAAAGATAGATAGATAACGATAGATGGATAGATAACAATAAATAAATAGATAGATAAGCATAGCATATATAGTGAGAGATATCATAACAGATAGCTTATAGATAAAGAGTAGATCATAAATAACGTTAGTCAAAATGGTTTATTAATGTGTTTGTGGCAGGTGCAAGAACTCCAGCAAAACTGGATATAGGGTCCATTCCTTCCCCAAGGACAAAGCGATCTTCCGAAGCTGGGTGCAGTTTGTGAAGATTAGGCGGGCAGATTTTTCAGCTAGCTCTGTCACCGCCTAGTCGAGAATATGCAGCGCGCATTTCAAAGAGGAGGATTACAACCCAGGGGACGCCAAGAGGTTCTCACTTGGTTTCAAGAGTGAGAGAAGTGCTAAATTACTTCCTACCGCCGTGCCGTCTGTGAACGCAAACCTCTCTGCTTGCCCTGTCCCGAGGTCGAGAGACACCGCCTGCCGCAAGCGAGAAATTGCCACGGTAAGCATCATGCTAACGTTAATGTTTACAAGCTGCGGGTTAGCTAGCTCTGTGTCTTTTGTATACCGTGCTCCCTTTGACACAGCCTCCACTAATTTACAAGCACGATCACTCTGACATTAGAAGAGCATATTTCGTGATTCACGAATAAAAATTAGGATAATAACAAAATTGCCCTGAGGTAAAAGTCCATATCATCATGAGTGTTTGGATCAGATCAAGCGGCTTTTGCAATGGTGTGTTCGCGGTTTGTTTTTTTGACTGTTACGGTTCTCTTTCACATATATTTGACCGTGACCATGTCGCCAGGGCTGTAGTGAAGGCTAAACGCAAGTAAAACATTTAGTATCGCATATCTGGGTCCACAGTACTGCAATCTAAGTCAGTGGTTCCCAACCTTTTTTCTCTTGTGTACCCTCTTAGCATTTTTCTCACCCACTCGCACTGTTTTGATTTTGGTACGGCTGTGCCATAGATTATTGTTTACACTGGGTAACTACTGTAGTTGTAGCACACACGTCCCATTTTATTGATGGACTTATGAAATGACTGGGAATATTTACTTATCATCTTGGAATTTCAAAGATAAGTAAATAATTCTCAGAACTTCCAAGTTGAAAATAAATGATTAAATGTTTAATGTGCTCCTGCAATGTGCTTGTGCACCCAATGTGCTTGCGAATCACTTCTAAGTATTCATAGTTTACCCACCTCTTATTTCACCACTACACCCTTGCATTTTGCTGACCCTTTTTCATATTTGTTTTTGCAAGATGTTGATAGACGCCTCACAGCAGGAGACTCTGGACAGTGTAGACACTGTGGAGAGTGTCTATACTGGGGATCAGCCCTTGCCCTCCTCCACTTCTGACGCTGGGACACAGTGTTCTTTGAAGCCCCCCCCGATGGTCTCACGGTAAAACTTGGGTATTTTAAGGGGTAGATATTATCATATAGTCTAAAACATTGCCAGTATCTATGCAATCAGAACATTTCCATACACATTGATTAAATTAATACATAGCCTGTAAATGTGTTATTTTGTAGGCTTCTCTTAGCGGCGCTGCATTATAATCACAATGGCAACCGGGAGACAGCAAGGAGAAGTGATGGGATGGAGAAGTGATTGGACGGAGAAGTACTGCGTGCGGTATCCGCGCTTCAGAAAAGGTGCCCATGTGGTGCGTCCCATCAAAGAGGCAGCCTCATACGGTAAGCAGTGTCATGCAGTTCTATCATATTTTGAGATGGCTCACGAGACATCTGTGATCACTGGCAATGATCTTTATTAAATATTATTATTATTATTATGTCTGCAGGTTATACAACATCATTGATGAAGGCCCTTCAGGAAAGCTACACCCATTCACCTGCAGCTCTTCGAGGGGTTAGCGCTAATTTGTCCTCCGATGCACGCGCCCCCATCGCCAAATCCTTTGAACAGGTTCCTAAGGAGGAGGCCGTCAGCCTCTTCCTAGCCCGGCAGTCACGCTACAAGAGAAACTAAATTCACATTATTAATTTATTTTTCCACAGACAATTCCAATGATTTAGTTGTAAGCATTTCTTTTATTTTAATTTATTTTAGTAAGTATTTATTTAGTCATCTTCTTTCCTTCTGTCCCTGTCATCTCATTTGGTGGTGGTTTCCTGTATTCTGGATCTTTTGTTTTTTCTTTGTGTGCTGTTGCTTTGGTTTTACTTTGCACTAAATCATTACATTTTTTCGTCTTTGTAAGTGGCAATAATTGTCGCTGTACCCCATTCACGGGGTCCTGCATGCTGCATGTCTGCTCCTCTGTCTGTTATTTGCATGAAATTTGTTGTATGTAATTCAAAATAATTTACCAATCATTTTACCTGTGCCTTGTCAACGTCTGTGTGTGGTGTTGTCAGGGCTCACTGTGTGGCAGATTGATGTGCTTTTGCATGTAACACTGCATATGCATTCATGAAAGAGTGTGTGTGCGTGCGTGTGTGTGTGTGTGTGTGTGTGTAAGTGAGTGTGAGTGAGTACGAGAACCATCAGTTGACCCTCAGGTAAGACCACACTTTTGCAGGCATCTGAGAAATACATTTTTATCCTTGGATGATGCTAAGCAACTCATACATATTTTTATTTTCTCCCATCTTGATTACTGCAATGCTATGTACACTGGCCTTTCGAAGAGTTCTTTAGCGAAGCTACAATTGATAAATAATGCTTCTGCCAGAGTACTAATGAAATTAAAGCGTTGCATTCCATGTATGAAAAGTGCTATACAAATAAATGTAGTAACCCTTATAAGCAATGCCAATAAACTGTTTTTACTTATTAAAATGCATGTGTTCTGTGTACTTTATAACATTTTAAGGGCAATTGGGCGATCACAACAGAATATTTATTCATTAATATTTATTTACAGAATTATTTTTATGCATTCTCATTCAAACGAGGCCATTGAAAGCCCTGATAGGTCTGGTCACCACTTTGGAAGTTTTGCCTTATGGTTGAAACCACACAAGAGGCTAGAGGCTTCCTTATACTCCTCCCTAAAACTCCATAAGCCCAGCGTATAGCCTGCCTGTACGCAGTGTACCGGTATTGCCTAGGGATAAGTAGGAAAGATTTGTAAGACTTAAACTCTGTAAGTAGGTTGGAAACGTCATTTGAAGCCTGTCTCTTATGCATGTTTGTGCATGCAACACATCTCTTGTCACCTATAGCTGTTGTTCAAAGGACTCCCTGTAAAAAGATTGGTAAAGTAAACATAAACCATGAACATACTCGTGCGTGCTGGCTTGAAGGGGGCCATGATCCTGCCTGAAGTGTGAATAAGCTATGTGTAGCACAAACGGATAGCAACTCACCAGGACACTACACCAACTCTCCATTCATTCTCCTCTGACCATGCATTTATTTGTCTTTGACGGCCATCGGCTCTCGGTATTTCCTCATTCGCCCTCTCACGTCTAAACATCTAAATGTATGGCTGTGGGCCATCATAAATGTTAACTGTGGGTCTTGCCACCTCTTCCTCATCCCAGTTAGACCGTTCTCATCCCATTGCGTCATATACGACGCTTTTGCCAAAGCGTACATATCCTACGCACATGGCACCCTTTAGCGTAAATATAACACGCACAGAGTATGTGTAGGTTTAGGTCTGGGGTAGGGTTAGGGTTAAAGGAGTAAAAGGATCAGAGCTAATTAGACTGTCCCTTAATGCACCCATTTCTTTACTATAGTCGTGGACATCGAACCTAGAATACAACTTATTAAACTCCTGTGCCAGGGCAGAATCTGCCGTAAAACCTCCTAAAAATGTCTCATTCCTTGATTTGTCATTAAGTCCAACAATATTCTTGACACTGTCCCAGGCTGAGTCCTAATTATTATTACTTAGTTGTCTTTCTACTTTATCTTTGTACCCCAATTTACACCTTTCTATTTCCCGTTTAATCTCTTTTTGTATAGAGTTTAATTCAGTGACACTGCCCTGTTTAAAAGCACAAAGCAGCACTAAGAGAACAGTTCTCTACACACACACACACACACACACTTCACTGTGGCTTTGTGTCACTATAGCAACTATAGCCGGATATAAACACTCAGTTTATCAGAACAGAGGAAGGAGCTGTAACTATATATAATGTAGAGGAGGAGCTGTAACTATATATAATGAAGAGAAAGAGCTGTAATATATAATGAAGAGGAGGAGCTGTAACTATATATAACGAAGAGGAAGAGCTGTAATATATAACGAAGAGAAAGAGCTGTAATATATAATGAAGAGAAAGACTGACAGAAACAGAAATGTCTGATAAGTGTGATCTGTGTCTGCTGGGACTGATCATTCTCTCTTCACTTCTCACAGGTAAAGAAATCTGTATTTTCTCTAAAGATATTTAGTGGAATTAGTCTGGAAAGAGTTCATTTGAACACGCTCAGTTTATTCTTGCACACATTCACGTTGTGATCTCAGAGTTGTGTATTGATACACACAGATCATACTGTATTATTCCTGATACTGGACATAGTGTCACTCAAACATCTGATGATGAAGCATTATCTTCATATTAAGAGTGTGTCAGTGATTCGAACATCTGATAAAGACTAATAGTTTATTCTGGAGAGTTTGTTGTTTGCTTTAAGTGAGTGTTTCGACCCTTCACTGATTTAAAAGTCTAGGGAATTAGAAGGAGAACATTAGCCAACCTTAAACAATTACCATTAAAATACTGAGAGAGTGAATAAGACACTGAGAAACAGCAGGAGAACAGGGGAACAAATGTATTATGTGCAATGATCGGCATATATATATATATATATATATATATATATATATATATATATGTAACAGGGTCCTCAGGTGCTCTTCGTTCATTTCTGATCGAAACATTTTTCGTTTTGAATTTTTAAAAATCACAGCTTGATCTGAACGTTACGAAACTTGGTATCTTGTATGGCATTAGGTATGTGATCACACAAAATAATTGAGGTCATGATCCGAGCAGGCTAAGTGGTCGTAAAAAAAATAGTCACACTTGTACTCTTCGGTCAAAAATGACCGACCATAGGAAATGAATGGGAAATTGACAAAAACACAAAAAGTCAGAGAATTATAATCTACAAATTGGCCACGATGCAGAAAAAAAGTGTTCAAGAATGAAGGGGCGACACTATAAAACACCAAGAGTGCAAACACACACACACACACACACACACACACACACACACACACACACACACACACACACACACACACACACACACACACACACACACACACACACACACACACACACACACACACACACACAACACACACACACACACACATAGTGAAAAACATAACAATTAATTATTATTATAAATATAGTATATAATATTATAAATAATATAATAATTATTAAAATTATTAAAATAATAATGTAATGTTTAAAAATAATAACAAATTAATGTTTAAAAATAATAATAATAATAACATATAATAATATAAATAATAATAATAAGCTGTAAAAAAGCATTACTGTTTTTTTTGTGTTTTTTTATTGAATTGTAATGTCACCTGTAACAAAATGCTTTCCCTGTATTCAGGTTTGACTGTAGTAATAATGCAAAAACGTGTACACTTCACATCAAATTTATTTAAAAAAAAATTTATAAACCATGGCAAAAAGTATTATTTGACAATTTCAAAAAATACATTCAAATCCATATCTTAAAAGTAAGTAATTTTGTCCAAAAACAACTAGAGAATTCACAAGCCTCTCCATAGAGAGCTATACAGGCATCTACTGGTTACACCATGAAATTACATGTTTAATGTTATTTTCTCTCAACAGATGGCGCTAATCTGACTTAAAGAATTGGATTTAGAAGGTCTCGTCTCTCTGTTAATCTGAAATACTGCAATAATAGAAAAAAATATTTTAAAAAAATAGGAAAATTTTTTGATTTTTTGATTATTATTTTCAATGGCAAAAAATGGCACAAATATTAATAAGTAACATCAAATTCTCTCAAAATACAAAATTAAAAAGAAAAACTATTATTGAACAAAAATAAATTGCATTGGTTTTACTGGGATGGAGAAAGTTTCATTTTTAGGTTTCCGGTCACATCTGACCGGGAAGAGTACAAGTGTGACTCCGAAACGAAGACCACCTGAGGGTTGAGATTCAGGGAAGAAGGAGGCGGGAACCGGCGAACAATCAAAGATTTTAAAAATAAAATAAAACAAATACAAAAACTATATATATATATATATATATATATATATATATATATATATATATATATATATATATATATAAGAAAGAAGAAAAATTACGCGATCTGGGGAGGAAAAAGGGAAAACTGGACAGTGCCAAGTTCTGCCAACACAAAAGAAAAGAATGAAACAAAGACAAACAAATAATAAAACAAAAAGGATCTCAGCCGTTTCAACTAAACCTTCCTAATAAAAAAGAAAAATGTAGAAAGAAAAGTCTTCAGCGTCCGAGATGTCGTATACTTCCCTACTCTATCTATCAGAACAGAGATGACAGTGAATGGCACAAGCCCCTAAACCTAGTGTGTCTAAACTAAATAAATCAGAAGTAAGTGTGTGAGATGTACGTCACGTGACATCACTTCCCTTTCCTCTATCCAGCCGAACACAGCGTTACCGCTCTCAAATACTCAATAATACAGGATAATACAGGAATAACACAGGAAATAGGACGGCAAAGGAATTCGGTTTCACATGATCATCATAACACACTAACAAAGCTTTTGAGAAATAACCAAAAGTACAAATAACTGAAAACGAAACAGGTATTGTTTTTCAAGGTTATAAGTCTGAAATAAAGGCCAGCGCATCAGACGTTGATTAGCATTATACATACGGGAAAGTAAAGCAAGGGAGTTGTGATCGATAGACAATAGTGGGCAGGGTGGAAGAGCCTAAAGAAACTTCACAGAACTGCAAACAACAACGCCAACGTTTCCTTTTCAACTGTAGAGTAATTGGCTTGATGTTTCTTAAACTCACGGGAGGAAAAGCACACTGGATTCTCCACATCCTCGCCGTCCTGAAGCAAAACTGCTCCAGTAACTCGATGTATCCGCGCTTGCGTCAACTTCCAACTCAAGAGATCGAAACTCCGAGCAGCCGAAACTGGGGCTGTACAACACAGCTTTAACACTTTCACACGCAGTCTGGCACTCCTGAGCAACAGTGAGGAATACTAGGATTTACAACTTCTGCTGTTTATCCTGGTGGGATTTATGTTTTCATGTATTAATATCTATCATAATGATCACTGAGATATACTGTGTTTCAGGCTCCAGTGGAGTGGATGTGTTCATCAGTTCTGGTGTAAATGTGAGTCTGTCCTGTAATAAAGCTCTTTCTGACTGCAAATCAACTACATGGATCTACAGCAGCTTCAGACATTCAGCAGTAGTTGAACTGATTACTTTAGGGATAAAGAATAAAGACACAGAGAGACACGAGAGACTGAGTCTGAAGTCTGACTGCTCTCTGAACATCAAGAACGTCACAGAAGAAGATTATGGATTATACAGCTGCCAACAATATGTGAATTACAGACAATATCACCAAACAGGAACTGATACACATGTTTATCTGCATGTTCTTCATGGTAAGTTTATAATAATGTGGTGAATTTAAAAAGGGCAAATTCTTCACTTGATCTCAGATGATGATTGAAGAGTCTGTGATTGTGTTTTGTGTTCAGTTTCAGTGTCTCCATCATCATCATCATCATCATCATCATCATCATCTTCATCATCTTCATCCTCACAGACTGAGATCATTCCAGGCCGCTCTGTGACTCTCTCCTGTCAGTTTTATTCATATACTGGATTCTCCTGTGATTATTTGGTCCGTTATGAGGGATTTAAACTGTTGTGGGTGAATCAGACTGGTGTTGATCTGAAGACAGACTCCAGATATCAGATATTATCATCATCATATCAACATCACTGTATGATCACTCTGACTACAACACTCCTGAATGAAGATAACAACAGAGAGTGGAGATGTCAGCTTACTCGCAGAGATCAACTCCAGACCTCGGTCACATACACTGTCAAGTATTCAGGTGAGAAAACAGTGTTAGAAGAGCCTCATAATGTCAGTAACACTGGGGTCTATCAGTATCACTGAACCAGAACAAACTGAGGAACAAAAGCTTTGACTCTCACAGAAGAGAAACTCAAAGCATTGCTTCAAACTAATGAACTGCAGTGACGTTACAGTCCAAAAAGTGATGCTGGAAATAATACAGGAATTGAAACTTGACAGCAAAAACATTAACTTTTTATGTAATATGATGATCAAAGTTAAAATATGATGGTCATATTGTACAGTAATAATCATCTGAAGTAACATTGGTCTTCACAGCTCAAGCTGATTCAACGACAGCAGTGAATCCAGTCCACAACACACACTCTCAGGATCCCTCAACTATAAACACACACGTTTCTAAAGGTACATCATCACTGTCTTTCTCACATCAGTGCTTTTCACTGCATAATGCTGGAGTTATCTTCAGTGTTAACTACTCACAATATGACTGGCAGATTCTACAGGATGATCGTCACATTGAGATGTTGTTTTAGTTTCATTTCATGGACTTTAATGGTGTGTAATTAGCGTACTTATGCATATTGTATGTCATGTTCAGTATAAACAGTGAGAGTGTGTTCATATAACACTCCGGCTCTTTCACTCGATTCTCCCAGAAATCCTCACATGAAGACGATATGTTGAGCTCATCCATGAAGCGCATTCACTGTAGAGACATGAACAACACCAAACAGACATAAAATACTGCTAGTCCAAGCACACAATTATCAAAAACATACATGTCAAAGTAAACAAAACAAATATACAACAAAAGAGAGAAACACAAAATAAGCCATGCACTCGTAATGTGTTCGGCAACAAGTTTAACATATAAAACTTCAGTTATTCATCAAGTCTGAGTGTCTTATGACCCCAATATGAAATACACTGATTTAAATATCTTTTTAAAAATAATATTTTGGACCTTAAAGGGATACTCCACTTTTTTTGGAAATAGGATCATTTTACAACTCCAACAGAATTAAACTGTTGATTTTACCGTTTTTGAATCCATTCAGCCGATCTCCGGTTCTGGCGGTACCACTTTTAGCATAGCTTAGCATACATCATTGACAGGGCTCTCAGACACACGCATTTCAACCCGTTCACACGCTCACACGCCACACCTTGTATTTCTCACGCTGAGGAGTAAGGCCGTGTGTCCACCAAAGCGTTTTTTCACGCAGCTGGCGTAAAATTCCAATTGTTTTCAATGGGAGCGCCGCGTTTTTTAAACGCCATGAGCGTAACGAGGCGCTGAGCGAGTATTTAACGCTCAAGCGCTGAGCGCCCGGCGCTTTTTAATGGTCGCCGAGAGTTGAAAAATGTTCAACTTTGGGTAAAACGCTGCGCTCATCACTGTCAATTTTTACACAGCCGTCCAATCACAGTGGAGGAGGGGCGGGACAAATACCACACGACCAACTGTCACAACATTCTTTCTGTACAACGACGTCAACCAGCAGAGCTAACCGAACAAAGTGGATGAAAAATAAATTTTTAGTATGAAACAAAATTATCCGCGAAATCAGTTACAAGTAAACTGGGCTGCGGATATTCTGTATCATAGCAACGAATCGTCTCAACTGAAAAAACGCAGCGCTGCCAAAACGCTCTCAAGCGCCCACAGCTAGGCGTTTTCAGCAGAGCGTCCAGCGTTTTCAGCCGGCTAAAAACGCTTTGGTGGACACACGGCCTAAGGGAACTTGTCCCGCTATAGGCTACAATTAATGGACGAGACGCAGGCAAACGGAGGGAAGTTCTCTGCCGAGTTCATAGGATCTGTCTCTAGTTATACAGAGTTAAATGTTAGCTACCAGCCAATCAGAAATTAGAATTAGTTGTTTTCGGGAAAATTATGTGTTCCCGCTGCAAGCACGTTCGTTACTAGACAACACGCGCACACACGGAGTGGAAGTTGAAAGAGCACGATCTGATGAATGCGGTTTGCGGACATCTTCATTTATTTTTGATTTTTTGAGCATTTTGATTTTACGATTCCTGGACGAAATCTCTTGCCTGTGATCAAAGACAGTGAGAGCTGATGTTGAGGAGTATAGGCACATTCGAGCTAAATTATTTTTGATGCATTCAAAAACTCTCCAACTGCTTTTAAAGGGGTCATCGGATGTAAAATACACTTTTATATGGTATTTGCAAATAAATGTGTCTTTGTAGTGTGTGGACACAATCACCATGCAATGAAAAAAATCCATTCACTATTTTTTAATCCTCAAAAAGCCAAAAAGTTGTTGCTCATTATCATTTAAAGAGACATGCACCGAAACGGGTCACTGTGAACAGAGCTGTTTTTGAAGAGGTAAAAAGGGTGTTGTTTTAAACAACCATTGAGAAATTTTAACCAAAGTATGTTACAAACTTTACATGAAGACCCAAAAGAATCATACCAACTTGTGGAAAATGGGCATCCGATGACCCCTGTAAAGGTGACCGGTTTGGGTCTTGACATACATGCTCAGGGCAAGTTGTTATGACACAATGTTATGTACATTGAGCACTGATGTTCAGTTGGCTTGTTTGGGGTCAAATTTATTTTTATTTTGCAATAAATTTGTATTTTTTAAATATAACTATTTATTTTATTTGGATGAATTTGTCTTTTTATCAGATTTAACAATTGTTATAATTTCCATTTGTGCTGGTCAATTAAGAACAATAGGCAAAATTGAACTGCTAGCAAAAATTGAAGCGAATTTGGTTGGGTCGAGGGACCGCTGCTGCAAATATTTGGGTGGCTCCTCCCCTAAATCTCACTCTAAACTTTTGATAAAACTTGAGAGCCCTGATCATTGAAGTGGACAAGACCGTTAGCATTTCTAAAAAAAAAAGACCAAAGTGTTTTGATATTTTTCATATTTAAAACTTGACTCTTCTGGAGTTACATCGTGCACTAAGACCGACGGAAAATGTAAAGTTGCGATTTTCTAGGCTGATATGGCTAGGAACTATACTCTCATTCCTGCGTAATAATCAAGAAGCTTTACTGCCGGATCATGAGTGCAGCGGTGCAATGATATAACGCAGCGCAGTTGACGGAAGTTAGCTTATTTTCAGGCGCTGCGTCATATCATTACGCCTGCTGCACTCATGATCCGGCAGTAAAGTATCTTGATTATTACGCAGGAATGAGAGTATAGTTCCTAGCCATATTAGGGAACACAAGAGGAGGACAAAAAAGGAAAGAGAAACATACCAAAATACAGAATGTACAGTATTAATAATAATAATACAAGATTAAGTCCAATATCATACTATATAGAGTTGTGTGGTGTGACATGCTTCATGTCGCAATGCATGCTGGGAGACATGAGTTTATACTATGGGTGGCTCCCAGCATGCATTGCGGCATGAAGCATGTCATCACTGTTGAGATACATGTGTTGATTCTTGATGTCTGTGTCAGAATGTCTGCTCTGTGGCAAGAAAGTATTGTTGGTTAATATGATCTATTAATCCCTTAGTTATCTCATTAACTTCTTATAACTCTCATTAAGCCGGGTGCACACTGTGCGATTTATAATAGTCCTTTACCATTGTTGCTTGTCAGACTGTACGAACATGATCCTCGCTGTAAGCCATGTCACACTGTAAGATCTCAGTTGTCATTAATGTCAGACTGTACGACAGTCAAGACGTGTTAAAAACGGACGTATGCAAGAAAACTCATCTGGAGTTTTACATCATCGATGGATGATTTTGTTCGGTGACCGTGAGCTGCATTAGACGCAGGATTTAATTGGTGGCTTCAAAGAAATCTCTGACGTCAATTTTGGTCACGGCTCGTCTTGAAAAACGAAGAGAGTTTGACGGTCGTCGTAGCAGAAGTCACTGCAGGACTGAGTCAAATCTTCTGACACTGCCAGAATTTCATCTGAGGTAAAATCTGATCGCAACGGTCATGAATCGTCTGTCGGTGAACATGTCAAACTAACCATCAAAGACTTCAGATTTTAGTCAAGGATATGTCTTTTAGGATTTGCTAAATTTGTCTCAGACGGCCAAATTGTGGCCAAAATCACACAATGTGCACCGGCTTAACTTTAACATTCTTTACAGTGGGACCATATGTGCTCTCAGAGGTAAATGCAATCTGGGGATTTTGCAGTGTGGGTTCTCATGCTGGATTAGTTTGGTCAAATAAAGTTTAAGTTGCTAGGTTTGCTACGCCTCACCTCGTGTCCTCCTCATCCTGGATATTATTTAGATGCATCTTAACTAACATTCATCCTTTTCAGCTCAACAACAACACCATACACACACACACACAAGGTACATAATCACAGTGTTTTGTCTTTGTCTATAATTGTCCCCAATCTGTCCTGTCCGTCTCTGACTCTGTGCTCGATCTCTTCTTCAGTCATAGGGATTTCTGTCGCTGCAGTCGCTGTTTTCCTTCTTGCTCTTCTCTGGCTGATCTGCAGAAAAACAGCTGGTGAGTTTTCAGATTTACTCCTTTATAACAATTAAAAACAGTTCAGACGAGCAAACACACACATCATGTTCAGACTGTAAGTATCACAGAAACATGTGGATTATATGAAAGTTTATTCCTGCTGAGAAATCCTATAATGTCAATCTCAACGAGTTATCAAGTCTACAATCATTTTTATTATTCATTTTAATGCTTCAACAAAATCTGATTGTTGAAAATCTAGAAAATAATACTTAACATTGTATTTTTCCATAAAAAATCATATTTCACGAGGCACTTGTTTTCAGATAATAAAAGAGGGACTGGCGACTCTGCGGTGAGTTCAGTAATGATGTGATTAAGATTTGATTACTGTCTTTAAAGCTCAATAAAGTGTAATTCGTGCAGTTTAACTGTTTGTTGTCTGAAGGTCAAAGATGAGAATGAACATGAAGGGACGTATGAGACGATCAACATGTCCATTCCTCCTGATCCAAGAGCCGACGTGAGTCACTAAATCATCAGACATTTCAGTCACTGTCTGTTCAATCGTGTGATTTAAAAGCTTTTGTGTTATTCTACATATTATAGTGAGAGATGTGTGTGTTCTGTGTGTTAAACTTGACTCTCTGAATGTTTGCATTGATGTTTAGGAGCAGACAGATGAAGTGACTTATTCTGAGGTCTCTTTTTCCAGTACGAAACCAGTAAAATCCCTCAATGTGAGTCGATACCAGCGCATTCCCTTATTCTTCATCACTGTCCATCATCACTGACTCTCAGATAAATGAAGCTCATGCTCTAATAATAATAATAATAATAATAATAATAATAATAATAATAATAATAATAATAATCGCTGCTGTTCAAACACTGATGGACAGAATCTGTGCTGTGCTTTCAGGATCATAATGATACAGTGACTTACGCTGCCGTCAGAGGAAGAGAAGAACCGCAGGATGAACTTTACGCCTCTGTGAACTAGAACAAGACCTTCACAAATAAACATTAATGATGCAGATCATTAGCTCATCATATCAGCATATCTGGTGTTTGGGGGAAATGTGTACTTGTGTGTGAACGAGCAGATATTTGTTGAATGTTCTGTGAATATGAATGAGATTGATTGTGAATCATCATCTGGTCTGTCGGTCAGAGCACAGAATCTCATCTATATCATCACAGCTTCAGTACAGATAGAGATTATCCGCTGGATTTCTGTCTGAAAACCTTCATCTTCATGCAGAAGCTCATGAAATGATCTCCTGCTTTCAGCTTGTATATCAGCGGTTTCTTCTACAGAGAGACGTCCGTCTGAGAATCACATCAGTGTCGGCTCACATTATACTGGCATAAAACATTCAGAAGTTTGGCTTTGCAGTGTGTATATGTTACGCAATTAAATATCACTTATTTCTTTCTTGTTCACATGTGACAATAAAGAGCATGAAAAATCCTGGGTTAAAAGAAAAGTTTTTGTCTCTTCCATTCCTGTAAAAACAGACATAACTAAACTTGCTCTTGTTAGCTGGAAAGTTTTAAAGTTAGAATTCACGTTTTAAATGAATATGTGTATGAAGGTAAAAGAGTAGCGAAACTCAAGAGCTTGTAGATATGAATTTGAGAACAAAATATTCATGTTTGTAAGCTGAAATTTACCCTCATAGTTCTGATGTGAAAGTCTGAATGTTTCGATTCACACAGATAATAAACGAGTCAGACGTTGAGCGAAGGGTTCAGTGTGAAGAGCATCGACTGCCTCGTCCCTCATGCGAGTGATGCTGAAGCCATGGAGTCTGCTCATCTACAGCTTTAAGACGGCATGAGCTTCTGGAGTCGGGATTTCATCCCGTAGTCAGGAATTAAGTCTCATTCAGTGAGAGTTGGTAGTGATAAGTGAACTTCTCCATCTGTCGATCCTACACTGAAAGCACTTGCTCTCCTCCTGCAGAATCTGTCGTTCCAGAGCATGTCTTCAGTGTATATGCACAAGCATCACCTTGGGTTGGAAAATATCAAAGACGGTTGATCTGGCTAAAGACACATTACTCTGGTCATCCAATAGCACATATATTCTCAACTGAGAATGAAGCTGAAGCGGTGCAGTGACACTGTGAGAAGGTGTACTCTCCAGCTGAGGGGAAACTGCGGTCAGTGGAAACTAGGAGTTTTTAAAAATGATTTAATTCTAAAAAATGATAAAAATGACTCTAATTCCATGGCTTCCAAGAGAAACTATTCAGGCAACCATTCCTGCAGCCGTCAAGAGGAATTTCCCCAGTACAACATATATTATAGAAAAAGTGTTCAGGACTGGCAGAGAGCCATGCTTCTTGCACACTTACAACAGTGCCTATGAGTAATGCTCATGCTCTCTTCTTTTAGCTCTCGGCTCTACATTCATTTCCTTTTCTATAGTTAGTCGCATAGTTACCACGAAATGAGGGGTATATGTGCTCACATAGAAATGTGTCACTGCTTGTGGTTGCATGGACGGGAACCTTTTTGCAGAACTTGCTTTAAGTCTTTTACAGTTGTGCCACAAATCAGAGGCACTTTGCTCTCTGATATCTAATTGTAATTGAGCTGCTTGGGCATCACTAACTTCAGCGTATGAATGCCTTCATGAGTTACAGCTAAGCTCGTATTGTGTGTCTGATGTGGCTGAAGAATCCTGTCATCAACTGCACTGTAACTAGTGCTTGTTCTGCTGATGCTGCTGATGCTGAGGCATTATAACAGTTCCCGAATAAAGTGTTGTTCAGGACGAACAGTGGTTGGAGGGGGGATTTGTCCACACTGTCTCTGAAGTCTGCGTGTGACACATGATGTGATGTATTTGGGAGTGGTTGACCCTCAGTTAACACTGTATTGCTGTTCTGGCCTGAAGTTGATCTGACTCAGATGTTTCGGCTCCAGGTTTGATGTTCCTGCATTCCCTCAGCGCTGCTCGTCTGTACACGCAAGCCCTGTCTTTACACCAATCACTGCATTGTGCTCCTGCAATAATGGCTTCAATACTGTCTTCGTTATTTATCCACATACTATTAACATTGCTATTATTAGTAGTAATGTTAATAGTAAGTGGATACATAAAGTGTATTAGTAAGTATATTCAATTAAAAGTGAGTATTATTATAAGTAGTATAGTATATGAGGTCCCTTCATTGATGCCCATTATTTTCAGAATTGATTTTAAAATACTTTTATTTGTTTATAAATCTCAGCGATAAGATCCTGTTATTAGTCCCACATCCTAGACTCAAACGCAGAGGGATCAAGCATTTCTGTGGTCAACGGTTCAATCCTAGGTTGTGGAACAATTTGCCATTAGAACTTAGGAAAGCCCATTCTGTGATCACTTTCAAGTCACTTCTAAAAACTCACTTGTTTTCCATGGCCTATAATTAAAGGCGGGGTAGGTAAGTCTGAGAAACTAGCAAAAAACTGCTAGATTTTGAAAGTATCCAACAGAAAAACTCCCACCCCCTTCCTTCTGAGCTCATTCCAAACCCACACCCCAAAACACTTGAACGCGCAAAGCCAACCGCTCAGCTGGAGGACGCGTTTACCAGAGCGGAGCGGAGAGGAGCGCAGTGCGATTGAGTGACCTCATGTCAGAATCACAGGTAATAAAATACCTTTTTGACTGCTCTTTCTCTGCCATAATTGTGAGACTTCGTGGCTTGCGGTCGGTACGGGCCTCTCCTCTTCCATAATGAGCGAGTCAACCAAGTGCGCGCATGTGGGCAGCTCCTGTAGCAGCAGTGCTGGTAGTCATAGCAACGAGTGACAGTCGCCCAGTCTATCAGAGCAATCGGGCCGAATGGAATAATGAGCTGTGTTTATAGACACTTTGCAAACACGTGACCACGACCACGTGACGACTTCATGCTGGACGGCAAAATCACTGGACGCACAGGCTTAACAGTAGTAGACGAGCGGGAAGTTTGATTAGTTTTAAATAGTTACAAATAGATAACGTTACCACTAAACGTCATGTCTTCTATTGGAGAAGTTGTAGCGCCGTTATCGGTCGAGGTAGGGCATCTGTGCTCACAAAGAGAGGTATTTGGAGAAGTTGGAGAGTTGAAGAGGTTTGGATACCGACCCGTACCTTCTTCCTCCCTCAGTTTTCACGGACCTCATTAAATCACAGAGTCTGCCCGACTTCAGCCCACACGATTTGTACCACTATGTGGTAAACGGGGTATCCACATACATTGGGGCTGATCTCAAAGCTTTTAAAAGTCTGGATGCTTACCAGTTCTTTGTAGCTGGCTGGGTTACAGGTACGTGATGCTACGCTAACGGTGGGGGGTGGTACTTCATAATGGCAAAGGTAAGACATCAATGTGGTTTATTTTATATTAACATCTATTCTTTACTTAAGTAAAGATTTATATAACACGTAGGCTATGATCTTAGAGGACATGGTCGGCCGTGGCTTTTTAATGGATGCCTGGACGCATCCCAGCTCTGCAGTCATTAATTATCGATCACACGTTAATCCATGTAGTAAATCACGGAGTGTCTGTGATTAGTAACCACATATAATTGTAACATCTAGCATCTTCTTATGTGATTAAATTCGCTGTAGCGTATGTTAAGATTCAACCAGTTAAACAGCATAGTGATTAAGATGTATTCACAAGGTACATTTATGGTTTCACTGTAGCAGTAAACAATAACATCACAATAACATTCATGTACGAATAATGTATTTATGCCACTTTCTGTAATTGTAGGTGCATCATAGCCAGTCACTGTCTGAAACCCAACTACAACCATGGGTATCCTTGAAGAAAGATGGGACAGTCTTGTGCGGCCACTGTACATGTAAAGCGGGCCGGGAGATGTGTGCTCCGGCGTAACAGCTCTGCTGTACGCAATAGACTCTGCTGTTAAACATCTGGAAGACAAAAGCTGCACTAATGGGCCCAGACAGTGGGGACTTCCTCCTGTAAACAACCAAAGGCATTCAGGTTGTCCATCTGTGAATAAAGTTGGTGTGTCTGTAGCAGCTATTGGACAATTCTACAAGACTCTGGATAATGCAACTCCAAACCTTCAGAGAAGAGAGGTATATTGCCGCACTACTGTAAACAGTTTCAACCAAAGGTGGTGTCTCTGGGTCTACAACAGCCCCTGACTGAGTTATACAGTGCCCAGAACCGAAGCTGTCTGCCTCGGACCTTGAGAAAAAATGTGATGTGGTATTCAATGATATGGAAGTCACCCCAGAGCAGGTATAGTCATCCCTCTTAATCTCATATGACTAACATGTGCTTGAAGGTGTCATTAATTTCATCTTCTATAATTCACAATGTTGTAGGCAGTAAAAGTTGAGGAAGAGACACGACAACAGGGAAAGTCGAGGCTATGGTTTGACATGAGGGCTGGTAGGCTGACGGCATCTAGGTTCAAGTCAGCTGCAAGGACAGACCATACAAATCCTTATAAATCCCTTATTAGGCAGATCTGTTACCCTGAGTTATGCAGATTTTCAACAGTTGCAACCAGACATGTGCCGGTATTCTGCTGGTATGTACAGCATTATGTGAGAGAATTTTTTTAAATCAAGAATTGAACTGAACTCGCAAAAATTGTGTTAAGCAATAATACAGACAGTAGCCTACCAGTCATTGTAAAATAATTACAATGTGACATTTACCAGTGACTCTGAAGCTAACTGAGCAGTTCCACGGCTCTCTTCTCAACTCTTTACTACTACTTTAATACTGTTTCTAGCTAATGTTGGTAGTTTTTTTTTCACTGCTACAAAACAAAAACGTTGAAAAATGTAGTCAACCCATACACCGTTAGAACCGTGAACAAAAAGCACAATAGTTCTATCATAAAGGCCGACAGCTAAACGTTTGATTAACAAATGATTTTCTGTTTAAAACAACAAAAACAAAAATAAAATAGGCGATATATGTATGGGTGATTCTATGGGGGAACATGAATGTCCCCAAGTTATACATTCATGTAAACATATTATATTATAAAATAAATAGTTAGTTATTTCAAATAATATTTATTGCACCACCAAACAATGTTATACACTAAAATCAGTATATTTCCATTTTTAAAAATGTTTTCATCACTAATATTTGGCTACTCAGGCCTTGTCCCCAACCCAGACTTTAAAACTTATCTGCTCTGAAAATGTGATAAAATGTTATCAGTTCATTAAAAAATCACAATATATGTTTAAACAGTAACTTAAAAAGGCACTTGATGCATAATTTGGGTTCATATCTGTGAAATCTGTGAATATTTTTTAACAATTTAGTATTGTCCACAACAATACTGTCATTACCGTGACAGTCTATGATTACAACAAGGATATTTTTGAGGGTAAGACTTGTTTATGCCGTAACCATGGAAATGAAGACTAGCAGGGGAGCACATGTCAATCATGAAAGAACAGTGTAATTTGATGTCTGAAAAAGTGTCTTTTTTCCTGAAAAAAATAAAAAATGTCATTACCGCAACACGTCATTACCAACACACAACTTGTTGTGATGGTAATGACAAGTGATGGTGGTAATGACATGTTCTGTGTCACTATCTATATCATGTTATGCGTTTATAAATTACGTTAAAGAAGCATAATAGTGTGATTTTACAATGAAAGTTAAGTCAGATGCTTTACTTCCTAAAACTATTTTTTCTTATTTTTTAACCAGAATGGCTCCCAAGAAATCAACTGAAAGGTCTATAGATTATAGAAAAATTGATGGAAGATCCTGTAAAATATCAGCAGTACATTGACAGAGAAAAGGAAAGATACAAAAGAAGAAAAGAAACAGGAAAGCTTAAAGTAATCTCACAACTTTCAAAACGGGAGCAAAGACAGAAACGCAAACAACGGAGAGTTAACCAAAACAATAAAAGAGCCAATGACAAAATTCAACAGGAACTACAACACTACACTGCGAAATTTTTCGTTGTGAATTTAAAATAAATAATTGGATAAATTGTGCATGACTTTCACAGTAAGAATTACAGCAATATACTGTGAAATATAATCACAGCAATTTACTGTAATTTTATATCTGTGATATTACAATGCATTGTTGTAAAAGCACAACTGTATACTGTAACTTCACAGCTTCAATGACAAAGCAATTACTGTGATATTACAGTGCATTACTGGGGAATTACAATCTTTTGCTGTAAATCATTACAACAAGGCCCTGTACTTTTACAGTGTGTACTGTGAAAGTAATGTACAAGTTGACAAGAATTTACTGTGAATTTCCAATGTATACTGTGGAAGTCATGCTAAAATTGTCCAGTAACTTACTGTAAAAGTAATGCAGATGAAGCTTCCATTTACTGTGAATTTACAATCACTGTACAATTAACCCCCTCCCCCCAACAAACAACTCTGAGGTAAAGTCAATGTTAGCCCAATGTAAACAAATAAATACTTTTCAATGTACAGCAGATGCCAAGAACTTCAAGAGTTCAAGAAATTCAACTTTCTAGTCATAAGCCATCTTAAAATGCAAAAAATGCAGAGAAATTGTGCAAACTTGCAATTACTACCTTTCTCACAATTCAACTATTCAGCTAGCTGTGTCACAATAGCAGTGATGGACAGGATGGGAATGAGGCCGTCATGCCAAGATAAGAGAGCGAGGGAGAGAGCGATGAAGGAATGTCGTAAAGGGGTCTGGCGCTCCTCTCAGTCTCAAACATTATAATGAGTCCACACGCAACAGCATTGTGTAACAATCTTGTAGTGCAAAGTTGTCTTGAAAAATTACAAAAAGAACAAGGCTACTCAAAACTGAGCCTGAAACTACCGCTGCAAAAAAAAACTATGATTCCCACTCAAAGGCAATAAGTTTCCTCAAAAAGGTGCTCACATGAGGATTCATTGTTGTCCGCTTCTTGGTGTTTGAGCCTCTTTCAGGATTGATGCCCAGCTCCTGTTAATAAGCAAAGATGGTTTCAGTTTTAAATAGACTTACAGTATGTATTGCAGACAGCATTTATCTGTCTGATACTGTTTTACTATTTTTGTCGTACGTTTTTTTAATTTGAGTCTGATACTGTTTTGCTCCTTCTGTTTCAAGGATGCTCTAAGCTTTGCTTCACTTGAGTTATATGAAGGTATTATTATTTTGTTCTTTTTTGTGAAGCTCTTTAGTCAGCCAGTGGCCATTGTAAAATATTCTATATCAATTAAATTAACTTGAAATATATCAAAACTGTGGCATAGTTAATCTAGTTTAGGTGTTTTTAAGTTAATAATTATCCAACACTAAAGAACTAATTCTAAAAAATATAAATATCCCATTATCTTTGAATTAATTATCTAATTTGCCATATTAATCTGTAGTCTACTTAAACTACAGTTGTCATTTTTGCAAAACCACAGGTCACTAATTTAGATAAAACATGCATCAAGCTACAAACACAAGATAGTTTATAAAAAACAAAATTGGGTTACTAACTGTTTCAAACACTATTCAACACATGTAACATTTAAAGTTTAAAAGATTTTTCAATAAGATTCTGCAAGCATCATCAGCTCTTTTACAGGATGTTGTGAGTGGCTCTTAAAAGAGCCTTTGTGTGAGCGCCTCTGGCCTCCACTTGGAGCTGGTGTACTTGGTGACGGCCTTGGTGCCCTCAGACACGGCGTGTTTGGCCAGCTCTCCGGGCAGCAGCAGACGCACGGCGGTCTGGATCTCTCTCGACGTGATGGTGGAGCGCTTGTTGTAGTGAGCGAGACGAGACGCCTCACCGGCGATGCGCTCGAAGATGTCGTTGACGAAAGAGTTCATGATGCCCATCGCCTTGGAGGAGATGCCGGTGTCAGGGTGAACCTGCTTCAGCACTTTGTAGACGTAGATGGCGTAGCTCTCCTTCCTGGACTTTCTGCGCTTCTTCCCTCCCTTCGCGGCGCTCTTGGTGACGGCCTTCTTGGAGCCTTTCTTAGGCGCGGGCTTGGCTGGCTCAGGCATGATGAGGAATGATCTCAGAGCTGACGAGTCAGTGTGAAGAACTCAGCAGCGACACTGAGGCTTTTATTCACTGCACTATGCTAATTTACAAGGAGACACGGAGTCCTTCTGATTGCCTGTTTCCATTGGCCGAACCCGTAAACTCGTGTTTCATTGGACAACTCAAAGCATCACGAGTGGATCGAGGGCCAATCACAGGTGGTTAAATAATAGCCCCGCCCACCGCCCCATGTTTGAACGACAGTGTTACCTATGTTTCATTTCACGCTCTTTTTATTTATAGATTTTAGTAATATTCTGATAAAATAAGCGGTTTTAGACACAGTGTGCACAATGGTTTAATTAAAACCCATTATAACCACATTTCAAGGAGTTTAGGAGAAAAGAGATCAATAATGGTCAGACTCCCTTTAAAAGCAGATTTTTCTCAGAACTTCATTGATTCATGAAACCGTTGTTAAAAGTTAAACCACAGTAATAGCAAATAAAAGCCAATTTGAATAACAAAATAATACATGTATCATACGCAATACGTAACCCTAAACTCTCGATGATAACGTGTAACAACTTTATTAAAAAAAAATAAGTTTTGACAAAAACTGCTAAAACATGGACTCTTTAAATGAGAAGATGTGTGGCTCTTAAAAGAGCCGTTGGTTCGTCAGTTTCTCCTGTGTCAGGCGTTTATCCCCCGAAGCCGTACAAGGTGCGTCCCTGTCGCTTCAGCGCGTACACGACATCCATGGCGGTGACGGTCTTTCTCTTGGCGTGCTCAGTGTAGGTGACGGCATCGCGGATCACGTTCTCCAGAAACACCTTCAACACACCGCGGGTCTCCTCGTAGATCAGCCCGGAGATGCGCTTGACGCCGCCGCGGCGAGCCAGACGCCGAATAGCGGGTTTGGTGATTCCCTGAATGTTATCACGCAGTACTTTACGGTGACGCTTCGCGCCTCCTTTACCGAGCCCTTTCCCGCCTTTACCTCTTCCAGACATGGTAAGGAGATATAGTACTGATAGTGTAGAATGGAATGGATGATCAGTGTTGAAGGGATGCAATTTACACTTGCTTACAGGACCTGACAGAAAGCAGCACCGCGTCACATAGGGCGCGCCCCTCCCCCAAAATATAGAGCGCGAAAAATGTAACCGCCACTCCGATCTGCAGGAGCCTTTCCCTTGTTTTATATCAAATATTTAATTAATCATTTCTTCAAATAATATAATATATAGTAGAACTGGTTAAGGCTCAGTGCTGTTCTACAAGCTCAGCAAAGTAAACAAAGAGGGACACGAGATATAAAAATACCAATATTGCTTATAGTAAAATTGTTAATAGTGACATCTAATTATGCCCAATCTCTCTCTGTGTATGCGTGATAGTCTGAAACTAAAACGTAAATGTTCAATAAATCCTACATTATAGGGACAAAATATTCCCACAACGATGGCAATATCTGAAATCCTTGTCCAGTTCAGATTCACGCATATAATGGTTTTGTGTGTATAAAGTAATATGCATATACATAATGAAAACATTTATAACATGAATTTGTTTCTGCTTAATGAAAACAAGCACATTGGAATCATGTAGTTGTGTTAATCACTGGCTGTCTGATCCAAATGCCATAAACTCTGATCAAATGAAACAGAAGTGGCCAATTGCATATTTGAGGAAACAGTATAACCGCACATTTTCCCACCCTCATAATAGCCCAAATCTATCTTTTACTGAAATCAGATCCCACACTGCACTGGGTCTTGTTTTTTTATATTCTACGTCAAAGTTGAAATTGTCTCGTTTATAGTAAATGATGTGGCTCTTAAAAGAGCCGTTGGGGTTTGACGCGCGTGCACAGCAGTTGCGGGTTTAAGCGCGCTCTCCGCGGATGCGGCGCGCCAGCTGGATGTCCTTGGGCATGATGGTGACTCTCTTGGCGTGGATGGCGCACAGGTTGGTGTCCTCAAACAGACCCACCAGATAAGCCTCGCTGGACTCCTGCAGGGCCATGACCGCGGAGCTCTGGAAGCGCAGGTCCGTCTTGAAGTCCTGGGCGATTTCTCTCACCAGCCGCTGGAAAGGCAGTTTGCGGATCAGCAGCTCGGTGGACTTCTGATAGCGACGGATCTCCCGCAGAGCCACGGTCCCGGGCCGGTACCGATGGGGCTTCTTGACGCCGCCGGTGGCGGGCGCGCTCTTCCGCGCTGCTTTAGTCGCGAGCTGCTTCCTCGGGGCTTTGCCACCGGTGGATTTACGAGCGGTCTGCTTAGTTCTTGCCATCGATGCAGTTTCTCCTCTCTCGGTCCTGCTTGAGCTGGAAATGCCGCTTTCTGTTACACGCCTGTTTTTATAGCATTGGACCGTCACGAGCTCACAGTGTCACGATGATGCAGAGGCTTGTGATTGGCTAGTGTGTGACGTGTGCTTATGACTGCAAGCCAATGACTGCGCGTTTCTTATTTTCAAGCAAGCGGAGTGTTTCCCGCTCGAGATGCTTTGTTCTGTTTACTATTTTGCTCATCAATCAAACCTATAGGCTTTATTCTCAAACCTCACGTGGCTTTATTTATTTGTTCTGAATTACTCGCCTTAATTCCCAGCGATTGTGCAGATCTCGGATCAAAACAAAATCACATTACAGTCTGTATAAAATCACTGCTGTCAAATAAGACACACTACCCATCCGTCTGTAAAATAAAGGATCGTTCAGTAGAGCAGAGGACCCACAGTAACATTGTTTAGTTTGTTATACTAGAAAACCACAGAAGCACAGATGTATTTTGCTTTTTACTTTGGATATAGTAAGGTCACATACATTACCAGAGCTTAGTAGACACGTATATTTATTATTAGAGAAGATGGATTGGGGGCAGCAACATTTCACACGGTCTCTGCTAAACATACTAGGGGATTATCATACGTTTACGATAGGCATGCACACATTTTGGCTACTATAATTACATTGCAGAATAAGCATAGAATAGATTAATGGTCACTTTTTCTCAACCAAGAGAGATTTAAGTGTTGGTAAATGTCGTGAAAAGCGCTCTCTTTCAGATCAGATGAGTGGCTCTTAAAAGAGCCGTTGTTCGTCAGTGAGGGACCGGAGCGGTTATTTGCCCTTGGCGGGCTTCTCGGTCTTCTTGGGCAGCAGCACGGCCTGGATGTTGGGCAACACGCCGCCCTGAGCGATGGTCACTCCGCCCAGAAGCTTGTTCAGCTCCTCGTCATTGCGCACCGCCAGCTGCAGGTGCCGGGGGATGATGCGGGTCTTCTTGTTGTCCCGAGCGGCGTTTCCAGCCAACTCCAGGATCTCCGCGGTCAGATACTCGAGCACAGCCGCCAGATACACAGGAGCTCCGGCACCGACGCGCTCGGCGTAGTTGCCTTTGCGGAGGAGCCTGTGGACACGACCGACGGGGAACTGCAGTCCTGCCCTGGACGAGCGAGTCTTGGCCTTTGCTCGAGCTTTGCCGCCGGTTTTACCTCTGCCGCTCATTTTTATATTCTGTTACTAAAACTTTCACAGTGGAAGTGAACAGAATGAAGATAAACGCCTCCACATACTGTCTTTAACCGAGAGCGGGAGTCGCCCATTGGCTTAGAGTCTGTTAAAATTTAAACCAATCACTGAACATCGCTCCAAAGCCCAACGCCCTTTCTGGCGGGAATATTTATGCACAAGTATTTGTGACGGTTAAGACCATGCAGTTAAATAATATTAAAAGGACTGATTGGTATTAAAGGTCATTTTACTAATCACCATGTCAAACATATATTGTAAAACTGCTGTTATATGAGCAGACATATCTGAATAGCTATGGCTGGACAGCAGGCTCAACAAATAGGCATCAGTAATATCAATATTAGCCCCACAGTGGCTCTGCCAGTCTATCCACCTCGGTTCTTCTCAATGCCAACAGTTGATTTGCAAATACTTTAGCTAATAAATGAAAACCAGAAAAAATGTTCCAAAAGAGACAATAGTGCAGCAGTATTTAAAAACTAAACACTTTATATGTTTTGCAGATTTATACAGATGCTTCTAAAGACCCAGAAACTGGGCGTACAGACACTGACGTATATTCCTCACTTTAAATCTGCAAAAAGAACTGCTAACAATATATTAGTATATGCAACTGAGACGGCGACTATTCAGAGAGCCTTACAGTGGGTAGAAGAAATCAAACCTACAACAGTACTTACACACAACTTCCACAGTTATATTGAATGGGACATCTGAATAGGGAAGATATATTAATAGAAGTAGTTTGTAGAGAATCTGCCAAATGAGAATTAGAGTCAAATTTCTATGCGTGCCAAAATTTACTTACAAATATAGACATACACAGACATTTGAGTGAACCAGAAATTAAAGGTTAAGTTAAATTAGCTGTCAGAGAGATGGGATAAAGGAAACAAAGGACAATTGTATAATATACACAAACAAGTTGGCCATGTAAGAACTGATTATGGTAATGGAAAGGATGATGCAGTTATATCTCGATTGAGAATTGGACACTCTACTCTTAATAAATCTCTCCAGATGATAGGAAAACATCCATCCGGTCAGTGTAATCATTGTGGACTTCCAGTGTAAAGCATGTGCTGAATAACTGTAGGGCAAGTGAAAGACTCAGGAAAAAGAGGAATTAAAATCTGCTGGCATTAATTCTCTGACATTACAGAATGTGCTAAACACTTCTAATAACGGTTATAAAGCTCTTATACATTTCATGAAAATAACAAAGTTATATAGGCCTAATAGAATATAGGTGGAATTTTTTGTTGTTGTTGTATTATTATTATTTTCCCATGATATCATCCCCTCACACTCCACATACGGATTACGCACCATGAACTGGTTTACCAACCGCCATAAAACATCAAAAGAAGAATAAGAAATACTAAAAGAGTGCTGGTATGTGAATGATAATGTCACACGTTTTTTGTAGGACAGCAACTAGAGATGTTAAGAGGACATTACAGAAACTCCAGTCAGTTCCTCTATTGTAATAGCATATATTGTTTGCTTCCAGCGCCGCCGCTCCATCACGCACTGTGTGAAGGCCACCAAAAATATAAGCATAATGAAAAACCAATCATCATATCATAATAATTATGATGCAGATATTATTTCAGTATAGAAATATTATTAGGCAATTTTTAGGGATGTATATAACAAAACTGGCGGAACAAGAGTATTTATTTGCTCTAGATAGTAACGATGGCGCCTGAGCCTCATTCTGGAGCACAGACTGGCAGTGCTGCAGGATCATACAGTGTGTGTGTGTGTGTGTGTGTGTGTGTGTGTGTGTGTGTGTGTGTGTGTGTGTGTGTGTGTGTGTGTGTGTGTGTGTGTGTGTGTGTGTGTGTGTGCGTCTGTGTGTGTGTGTGTCACTCTCCAGCGCCTCATGGCCTCAGTGCTATTAATAGGCAAAAAGGTTCTGTCTCACAAGCGCCCTCTGCACATTTGCTAGCACAGTAGACCTCATTGAATGGTAAACCTGAGTTTCAGACAGATTAAACGGTTATTTATTTATGTAACCCCATTGGCAAGTTCTAGGGTTTTATTTCTTGTTGCAAGCAACAACAAAAAAAAAGAAAAAGAAAAAAATCAGATACACTACAAGAGAGATTCTCTGAAAATGATTTTACACAGTTTTGCTTCTCAGGAGGATGTTGCCTTTGGCATGCTCAGCTGGGGTTAAAATACACTTTTTCCGTTATAGGCCTATTATCAACTTCACTGACACTGTCAGATGTGAACAAAATTTTAACTGAATTGAGCTGGATAATGACTCGTCTCCTGTAGAGCTGCTTTATTGAACCGGTTTCATAATTTATGAATTCTCCAGTGTCAAAGCAGCTTCACAGTAATAAACTGGAAAACAACAATCTGCATTATACAAAGTGCTATATAAATAAACATGACAACTTGTCATTTTTCAGAAATGTGAAAAAAAAAATTCTGATTAAGAAAATCAATTTTGCAATGAATCGCTTTGCTTCGCTGCATATTTTTGAAAAATCTCCCTTTCTCTATCTCTAATACTCACCCTGTAGTGTGGTGTGTGTGTGTGTGTGTGTGTGTGTGTGTGTGTGTGTGTGTGTGTGTGTGTGTGTGTGTGTGTGTGTGTGTGTGTGTGTGTGTGTGTGTGTTCAGTACTAATGTCCAAAGCATAGTTTCTCTGCTGCATTAACGATGGCAGTTACAACGGGCGAGATGTTAAAGATTTTAAATTGCCATGATGTGGCGTCTCTCGTATGCACCTCGTATGCACACACACACACACACACATTTAGGATTCCTAACTCTTTTATCACCTTGAATCAGTTGCCCATATTGTAAATGGCTGTAATATGTACAAAGGGTTACACAGCACGCCATGACCGTATTGTAGATCTCATTGCAAGTGCTGTTCAAAACATATTTCCAAAAAATATGCCTATGTATAAACATTCACGAGTAATACCGGACTGGTTTAACAGCTCTGATGATTTGTTTAGAAACATCCCTAACACCCCTGACGTTGTGCTCATGGATACAGATAGATAGGAGGTGCTAGTCCTTGAAATAGGTTGTGCTTATGATTTGTATATGGACATAGCCTTTTTTAGAAAAAATGACTAAATACCAACCCCTCCTTGCAAAGATTAGTGACCTAGGCTATGCATGTAAGTTTGTGGCATTGATATTTGGCAGCCTGGGACATGTCCACAAATCGGCTGTTAGTGGACTGAGACTGGCAGGGCTACCCAAAGGAAAGTCTAAACAGCTGGCAAAATTTTGCTCTATATCTGCTGTGATAGGCAGCCTTGCTGTGTGGCGTAAGAGATGCTTTATGTACCCTTGAATGTCAAAGCTGTGTTATCTCTGAGAATATTTGAACCCTTTCTGTAAGAAATTTGATTGGTGGATTCAAATAAAGAAATCAAATGTGTGTGTGTGTGTGTGTGTGTGTGTGTGTGTGTGTGTGTGTGTGTGTGTGTGTGTGTGTGTGTGTGTGTGTGTGTGTGTGTGTGTGTGTGTGTGTGTGTGTGTGTGTGTGTCTGGCTGTTGCATGATGTCATACTTGTCTGTGAAAATACTCACTAACCCCTCTTAAGATAGGAAAATGTCCTAATGTTTATTTTTGGCATATTCTACTCTGACTTTAGAGTAACATTTTCATTAACATGATTAACATGCTTAAATATGATTTGTCTTGCAGTCTGTAGTTTAGGGTGAGATTTTACCTTCATCTTACACCTCAACAATTTTTTTTTTTTTTCAAAATTATTTTTTCATTATATCTTCACAATACATTAAAACTCTTACCAGGAACACAAAACACCAAGGTCAGTAAACTTGTCTGAAATCTGTTTAAGAACAGCTGCAATGTAAAATAAACAAACTGCGTAACAACAACAGAACAAAATAACTGAACTTATATTAACAAATTAAAAAAGTGCACATTTCATTTCATATGGTTGCAAGTGTGTTTGTGAAGAGTGTAAGAAAGAGAGCACTTTACACATGTTAACTACTATAACTGAAAAAAGAAACCACATGACTAGACCTTCTGAATGAGAAAACATTTAATATTTAATAAAAAAAACTTGAACAATGTTCATTGTCCATAAAAGATAATCATGCTTTTATTATTTACATCTTAACAGTATATACAAATTGAGTACATAAAATACAGTAGTTTAGGATTCATTAATATTAGACTATTAGAGCAGCAATGTCATTTAAAAAATCCTTGCTCAAAGTTTAAGTGAGTTCTGACACATGACATATATCAGTGATAGCTTTAATCCACCTCTTCAATAGTGGGTCCCTGGGAAGCGGCCCCTGGCCCGCCGCGTGCCTGAGCTCCACAGCCTCCAGCCGGCGTCCCGTCCTGATAAAGCTTAGTGATGATTGGGTTGCAGACTTTCTCCAGCTCCTTCAGCTGATGTTCATACTCCTCCTTATCCGCCAGCTGGTTGCTCTCTAGCCAGCTGATGGCGTCGTTGCATTTCTCAATGACTTTCTTCTTGTCATCCTCACTGATCTTGCCTTTCAGGTTCTCCTCTTCCACACTGCTCTTCATGTTGAAGGCGTACGACTCCAGGGAGTTTTTGGCAGCAATCTTCTCTCTTTGCAGATCATCTTCAGCTTTGTACTTGTCTGCGTCCTGCACCATCCTCTCAATCTCCTCTTTGCTCAGTCTGCCCTTGTCATTGGTGATGGTGATCTTGTTCTCTTTTCCAGTGCTTTTGTCCACCGCCGACACATTTAGGATTCCGTTGGCGTCAATATCAAAGGTCACTTCAATCTGCGGGACTCCACGTGGTGCAGGTGGAATTCCTGTGAGCTCAAATTTACCCAGCAGGTTGTTGTCTTTTGTCATGGCCCTCTCTCCCTCATACACCTGGATCAGGACCCCGGGCTGGTTGTCGGAGTAGGTGGTGAAGGTCTGGGTCTGTTTGGTGGGGATGGTGGTGTTGCGTTTGATGAGGGCCGTCATGACTCCACCTGCAGTCTCGAGGCCCAAAGATAGTGGCGCAACATCCAGCAGCAGCAGGTCCTGGACATTTCCAGATGTGTCACCCATGAGGATGGCGGCTTGTACCGCTGCACCATAAGCCACTGCCTCATCTGGGTTGATGCTCTTGTTCAAGTCCCTGCCGTTGAAAAAATCCTGCAGAATCTTCTGGACCTTTGGGATTCTTGTGGAACCACCAACCAACACAATATCATGGATCTGAGACTTGTCCATCTTGGCGTCTCTCAGGGCTTTCTCCACAGGCTCAAGTGTTCCCCTGAAGAGGTCTGAGCACATCTCTTCAAAGCGTGCTCTGGTGATGGACGTGTAGAAGTCAATGCCCTCGTACAGTGAGTCGATCTCAACGCTGGCCTGAGAGCTGGAGGAGAGGGTTCTCTTGGCTCGCTCGCACGCTGTCCGCAGCCTCCTCAGTGCTCTCTTGCTCTGACTGATGTCCTTCTTGTGCTTCCTCTTGAACTCTTCTACAAAGTGATTCACCATGCGGTTGTCAAAGTCCTCGCCACCCAGATGAGTGTCTCCGGCTGTGGCCTTCACCTCAAAGATGCCATCTTCAATGGTCAGGATGGACACGTCAAAGGTGCCTCCACCCAGGTCAAAGATCAGGACGTTGCGTTCTGCTCCTTTGCCTTTGTCAAGGCCGTAGGCGATGGCGGCAGCCGTGGGCTCGTTGATGATTCTGAGGACATTGAGCCCAGCGATCACTCCAGCGTCTTTAGTGGCTTGCCTCTGCGAGTCATTGAAATAGGCAGGAACTGTGACGACTGCATTTGTCACCTTCTGCCCCAGATAAGCTTCAGCAATCTCCTTCATCTTCATCAAGACCATAGAGGAAATTTCTTCGGGATTAAATGTCTTGTTTTCTCCTTTGTATTCGACTTGAACCTGTGGCTTTCCGCTATCACTAACGACTTGGAAGGACCAGTGCTTCATGTCAGACTGCACTACTGGGTCATCAAACTTCCTGCCAATCAGCCTCTTGGCATCAAACACGGTGTTGTTGGGGTTCATGGCCACCTGGTTTTTAGCTGCATCTCCAATGAGCCTCTCTGTGTCAGTGAAGGCAACATAGCTGGGTGTTGTTCTGTTCCCCTGGTCATTGGCGATGATCTCCACTTTTCCATGCTGAAACACCCCCACACAGGAGTAGGTGGTGCCCAGGTCAATGCCAATGGCTACTCCTTTTGCTGATGACATGTCTTGGTTACTAGTTAAAAACTAGGAAAACACAAAAAAGAAAAATAAGAATTTTTCTGAATATATATAAATATATACTATTGTACAAAGAAAATAGGTATTGTACTCTTAGAGTATAATAGTAACAAACTGTTTTTCTTAATGCAAAAATAAAGTGTAACAGTGAATACAGTGGACAGTTGCATAAACTGCTCAGACTAGTCTTACATCTAAATTTCTCTTTTAAGTTACATAAAGTTACATAAAATGGTAGATCAGTCTAATTTGAATTCAAAATTCACTTAAATCTTGGTAAACTGCTGGTTGGTCAGACTAGTTCATAAGATACAGTCAGTCTTAAAGTTTATGCAACTGGCCTCCTGCTTGTTTATTCAGGAGATAGACTCTCTGCATGTAATAAAATAGTAACATACAAAGCAAATATTGAAACATATTAAGTAGATGCATGAGTGGTACTAGGCTACACAATGCATTTAACCTAGACCCTAAAGTAAAATAAATGTAGACTTACCGTAGAGCGACTCTTCAATAAAATTAATTTACACCTCGTCACGGAAAAAGTCAATACAGACTAGGGTTTTTATCGCTAGATTCACAGATCGCTTTTCTTCTGATGAGTTTCGTATTATCTGCCACCCATCCGCTCTTTAAATACACCAGAGCGCGCACTCGATACATTTCTGGAAAAGTCCAGTGAATCAGACCAATCAAAACACAGAAAGCGGCCGCGTCACGTCAGCGCTCAACTGAGAGGAAGTTTCTGGATGCTCCCGGAACTGTGCTGTGAAATTACGCCAAACAGAGAAGAAAAGTCAAATTAATTGCAATGAACTATAAATATATGTCTTTAGCTATCATAGTTGAGTGCTTGATAATTACGTGAAATATGAAAAAGGTGGGGTATTAAACTTTCTAGTCTGGTTGCTTTATCAAAGAGTAATAGATAAAAAATAAAATGGCATAAGGCCTCCCTGCAGTTATTCTAAAACAAGTCTTTTATATAAGAGCTAGTGCTTTTAACTATATGGTTTAAGTTTGTAAATCGCGCAATGATTGTTAACTGATTATGATTGTTAAAAAAATAGGATAAACAATATATTCATGCCTGATTAACTAAATTAATCTGAAATTCCAGATAGCCTACCTCTATGTTTAATAGACCATTTGAACATGCAGCTTTTAGTTTGCTGATTAATTAAATTGACATCCACCCAGCTAGGTTTTATTTTGGGCACTGATGCACTTAACAGTCCATAGCCTACATAAATTAATTTAGTAGCCATTAATGAACTATGCGTTTACAATACATTCACCGTTACATGAGGTTAGGTGTCTTGTGTGCCAAAATTGTTCAACATTTGAGAAAGAATAATGGGTGAAATGGGAGAAAAACAAATAACGCCCTGAATGCAGTTAACAGTGACATCTGCTGACAATAGAGCAGAATGACAAAACGTGCCACAAAGTCACAAATGTTCCAGAATAATCCAATCATCCCCGCAGTCAAACAGAAACGCAAAACCAGCGCCGCCGCTCCATCACGCGCTGTGCGCCTTTTACAGTCTATAGCTGTGTGTAGAGCACCACAAATAGCCAAACCAAAAATAAAGCATCTAATCATAGTCATAATAATTATAATGCCGATATTATTTCAGCATATAAATATTATTAGGCACTTTTTAGGGATATAACAAATAAAGAGTATATAATTGCTCTAGATAGTAACGATGGCGGCACTGGTTGCTTCCCACACCTCAAGTCTATTTTTATCTTTAATATACGGTTAAGAATTATAAATCTGCATCTAAGAAGGTTGTTGTTCAACAGTGTGTATAAAACTCCTCAATGCTCCAGATGGATCAGAGAATCAGGATATTCAGCTTCAGCATTTATTCAGAGAGAGAGTCAGCATTCAGAAGAGGATCAGTTTTTACAACAGATAATGGAGATTGTATTAGCTATTCAAAGAGTGCAGGAAGTTAAGCCAATAATATTTGTTCAGACTCTGTTTGTACTCACCCTCCTCAAGTCATCAAGACTTTCTTCTTTCAGACGAATACAATTTCCGACAAGTTATATTACAAAATGTCCCGGCTCTTTCAAGATGTAGTTGAGACGCTTTTTGCGTTTTGATTTTTCACACAAAAATAGATACTCAAAAGAAGTGGATTTCCACATGACATTTCATTAGCTTGTACACTAAGATATTATCAATCAATAATACCCATACGGAGTTTATATTTTCCACAATTAGCTCTTAAAAATAAGGTGCTTTTTTGTCTCAACTGTATTGATATGTGGTCCAGTTGAGACAGTACCATGGTACAGTTGAGACACCCATTTTTAATGATGTAAAGGTAACTTACCGTTTCATTGCAAATATAATAAATAAAGACAAATAAAGAAAATAACAATTGGGCAACATGTTTATTTATTCATCCATTTAAATGCATTAATTGTATTTAAATTAGCACTGGTTAAAATATATAAAACAGGAACAATATATTTAATATATTCATTAATAATAGGCTACACAGTTTAAATATCACAAATATCAAATTTTATTTTCATTTGCGTCCTATGCTGGCTAATTACGACGTTTAACCTGCATAACACTGAACAACTAAACAGCGTTTCTTATAAAACTTATAAAAAGTGAGGCAAGTGGCTGCATTGGATGTTTTAGGTTGAGTCAACTTGCAGCCTTTAAGTATATTGAACACTTTAACATTACTTAATATGAACGCAATAAAATCAAGTTGAGTTAACTAATAATACTAATATTACTCAGTTAGATAAACCTACTATTATTGGTACAGGTAATGTTTTTATAGTTTGCTACAAGTAACCTGCACTCATTTTAATTAGGTTTTATGAACTTTATTTTCTTAGTAAAATTAACTTAAACATATGTGAATAAACATTTTAATTGAGTCATGGATATAACCTCAGAAAATAAATCTAAATGTGTATATTCTAAGCAGTTCAGTGATTAACTTTACATAAACAGAATTTGTCAATAACAATTACAAATTCAATTGAAGAAAAAGATGAGAAGATAGATTGAAGACAATAACATTTATTCAATGTTAACCATTGTCACTTTTAACAGTGACTACAAAACAGCAAATATATGTGGCCGCACATGTACAGTATAATATAAAACACTGTATAAGTGTATTTTCAACCTGTTCTGAACCGTACTGTGAAATATCCAAACTGCCCAATCTGCAATGTTTGGATAAAGGTAAATGTGAGCCATAACATCACATTGTATCACATACGAACTGCAATGTAAAAAATTATTACAGTATTTCTATATTTTGAACAAAATTGTGCACACAACAATGTTGAGAATATACCTCATGAGGTAATGATCGGCACAGAACACAGTCCAAAGTCCACATTAATTAAGGCACTGAACAATGAACACAAAAGGAAATAACCTGAGCAACTCGTACCTGTCAAATGAGTCTTAAAGGGATACTCCACTTTTTTTGGAAATTGGCTCATTTTACAACTCTCTCTGAGTTAAACAGTTGAGTTTTACCGTTTTCTAATCCATTCAGCCGATCTCCGGGTCTGGGGGTACCTCTTTTAGTATAGTTTAGCATATAGATCATTGAATTGGATTAGACTATTAGCAGCTCTCTTAAAAAAATTACCAAAGAGTTTCGATATTTTTCCTATTTAAAACTTGACTCTTCTGTTACATCGTGTACCAAGACCAACGGAAAATGAAAAGTTGCAATTTTCTAGGCCGATATGGCTAGGAACTATACTCCCATTCCTGCGTAATAATCAAGAAACTTTGCTGCCGTACCATGAGTGCAGCGGCACAATGATATAACGCAGCTGTGGACTATTTCAGGCGCTGCGTTATATCATTGTGCCGCTGCACTCATGGTAAGGCGGCGAGTGTTTCTTGATTATTACGCAGGAATGAGAGTGTAGTTCCTAGCCATATCGGCCTAGAAAATTGCAACTTTTCATTTTCCGTTGGTCTTGGTACACGATGTAACAGAAGAGTCAAGTTTTAAATAGGAAAAATATCGAAACTCTTTGGTAATTTTTTTAAGAGAGCTGCTAATAGTCTAATCCAATTCAATGATCTATATGCTAAACTATACTAAAAGAGGTACCCGCAGACCCGGAGATCGGCTGAATGGATTCGAAAACGGTAAAACTCGTTTGTTTTGTAAAATGAGCCTATTTCCAAAAAAAGTGAAGTGTCCCTGGAATGTTAAAAGCTGAAGTTTGTATTTAGTAAACTCACCTACCAAAGTGATACATTTTTTTCAAATGATGGCAAACAATGGCACATGCCATTGAGAAATCATCTATGACAACTTAGTGAGGAGATTAGCATACTTGGATGATGGCTTGGGACGCATGGGGTCCAATCCCACAAAAAGCCTCTGATATATCTCAAAAGTATACACCAGTTTTGAGTGATACTTGAGGTCGAGAGCATAGGTAAGTCCAAACAGGAGGCAGCATGCTTTAGACAGGTGTGGCACACCTCTGACCACGGGCTGTCCTTCTATCATAATACCAATCGTGTCGGGATGATGGCACATGTACATTTTCAGTGGGCAACTGCCAAGCTCAGCGTGCACCTCTGTGTCAGCACGATTCCATTGGTGAAGACAAAAAAGAATCAAGAGTCAGACAAACGGGTAATGAGAGGAATATAGCAGACCGGTAGAAGACATAAGACAGAAAGTCATAATTGTACTTTTGTTGCTAAAGGTAGTGAATACTAGACGGATACTGTGACTAGAGCATGTGACCAGAGTGAAGTCTACCATGACAATGCCATAGAGTGTGGGTACACTGTAAAAAATGAAATGACCATTTGTCCAGCATACTGTGCTTTTTGAGTCACATATATTAGGAATTGTAAATAAATGTGAATCTACATAAAAATGCATGTTAGTCCAACAAAATTCTCCAAAATGTCACAGCTACATGTTAAACAAAGTTTTCTGGACAAACTTTTTTATGTTGTTTAATATATTAAACTATCATAATCTACTGTCTTATTCTGGTTCAAAGGATGCATTACAATGAAACAATGCAATTGGCCTTGCCTGTCCCTGATTGGTCATCACATTACTGTTTATTAAGCTACAAAGTTTAAATATCTTTCAAGAGCAAACGTAATTACCCCTTATCATCAAAATAGTAATACACCCACTAAGCAAAATTATGTTCAAAATACGTCTTTTCGACGTCTTTGTCACAAAGTCGTACGTTACAAGACGTCCACTGAGGATCCAGAATGAATGTTTTTATGATATATATTTTTGACGTGTTCTGTAATGAACGTTCATGGAACCTGTGGAAAATGTGGACATATTTTCAACATAATTTATGCTGTTTCTGGACCAAATTAACACTCTTTGGATGTATTAAATTAAAACTCACATTTATTTCAATGTAATTTTCATTTGAAATTGCAAACCAACTCAGAGTGCGTTTGTTGAAAAATCATGAAAAGAAACTTCACTCACACATTAATAATCGTAATTTACACATTTGGATCGTGAGAGAAATCAGATTCGAACTAGGGACCTTAAGCTGCCTGCCCTAAGTAGAAGACATAAAATATAAATACTTTGACTATTTCTGTCAGATGTCTACAGAAGCTCTTATTGAGAATTAATAGAGGTTTAGATGTTGATATTTATGTTTCATTTGAAGTCACCATTGTGGTAGTTAGTGTTAGCTTTAGTTGGGCTCTTGATCCTCGTACGCCTTGTATTAACTTTTCTTTGACTGCTGTAATTGTGTGGTTGAAAAACAGTTGTAATGGCAAAGAATACCAAGATCAAGTGATATCAGGTTTTCAGGTCCTTGTTGATGACAAAATCATCACAAAACAAACATCTAATGTTGCCTTTTAAATTTACTGTTAATAGTTGGCATTTAAAGCCACCAGCCTTGTGAAACTGTACCATTGGCATCAATAGCATAACAATGATCACATATCCTGATGGTGAATAAAAAGCATGTGCACACGATGTTTTGAGCGGGTGAATCATGTAGTCACACACAGACATTAAGATTTTGCATATGAATCATAACAATGGTGACGATCAAAAAAACTAAAAAGCTTCATGATGCAATGCATGATGGGTAGCTTCATAGTACAAAACTAATTTGTGATTACCAAGCTTTTTTATTTTTATTGTCACCATTGGCACATATGTAAAAATCTTGATGTCTGTGTGCGACTATACTTGATACACTCGCTCAAAACATCGTGTCCACATGCTTTTTAGACACCATCAGAATACATGATCATATTAATGCTATTGGTGTCGATACTACAGTTTCACAAGGCTGGTGGCTATATATGCCAACTATTAACAGTAAATTTAAAAACACAACATTAAATGCTTGTTTTGTACTGATTTCATCAACAAGGACCTGAAAACACCTTATCTCACTTTATCTTGGCATTCTTTGCCATAACAATTGCGTTTTAAAAACAGTTACAGCAGTCAAAGAAAAGATAATACAAGGCGTGCGAGGATCAAGAGCACAACTAAAGCAAACACTGATCACCACAATGGTGACTTCAAATGAAACATAAATATCAACATCTAAACCTCTATTAATTCTCAATAAGAACTTCTGTAGACATCTGACAGAAATAGTCAAAGTATCTGTATTTTATTTCTTCAGCTTAAGGCAGGCAGCTGAAGGTCCCTGGTTCGAATCTGATTTCTCTCACGATATAAAGATGTGTGAATTACAGATGCTAAGATGGACAAAGACACGCAATGTCTGACAGTTGCTTTGCAAATACAAATGGAAATTACATTGAAATAAACATGACTTTTAATTTAAGGCATCCTGAAAGTGTTTATTTGGTCCAGAAACAATATAATGTCCCATTTAGACAATTTATTCTATGTTAAATAGGTCCACATCTGAACTAGTGTTTAATATCGAATGGAGGTGAACGTCTATGAACGTCTATATTGGACTTAAGGAACACGTCAAAAAAAGACGTCATAACTTTCATTCTGGCTCCTCAGTGGATGTGTTTTCAACATACGACTTTTGTGACAAAGACGTTGAAAACACGTCTTTTGGACATAACTGTGCTCAGTAGAACAGACAGAAAAATAGACGCTCTAAGTAGCTTTAAGCACAATACATACGTGGTGGACACTGATGAGGACTTCCTGTCTCTCCCCCATGTACTCAATCAGGAATCTCAGGACCACTTCTCTCCTTTTCTCCGCAGAGGCAGATGGATCCTGTCAAAAAGTATAATCTGATCAAATTTCACAGCCGGATGACAGTGGCACAAACCACAGAACCTCCGTATTGCAACCATTCAATTGATATAAAAGGTCCTACTATACATACCCCACTGTACTACAAGATATCACACTATCACCAGCATCTCAGAAAAAAAAACATTCTGACAATGTAGGGTGTTATGATCAGCCTCTGGGTAATATGAATGTGCTCACCATGTGTCATAATAACTGGCTTAGTAGATTTCAACATATGCTGCAGATACACAGACACCAACATCCTTCCCATTAGGAACAAGGTGAAATATTGCTGTCTAAGCACATGATAGAGAATACATTTTGGATGTAAAATGTTTTACATAAGACCATTTTTTCCTCTTACCTGGATGAGTGTCATCATTTGGGACTTGATTCTTTGACCAGCGGCTCCTCCTTTTGCGTTGAAAAGTGACAACAGCTTTGAAGTATGCCTGTCCAACTGTGACATAAATGTCGACTCAAGTGATATGCCGCTGATTGTCAGGAACTCTTCACAGATCTGTAAAAAAGAAGTATACCATCTTAGTTGCATACAAAAAATGATATGTTTTTTTCTGTGATTTAAACAACATGAGAGTTTTGGATACAAATTAGTTGTTAATCAAATAAAAATCATGGACAGCGTCAAGCAGCAAAGGAACATATTCACTATATAGTTATTGTTAAGTATGAAAAATGCAAGAATGAAATTTAATCATTAGTAAAGTTTGTTGTCTTATGTGTCCCGTCCTCACAACTATGGGCCATTTACAATAATTAAGCAATGTGAACATCCACTAAGTGTGGCACAGCATAAAATAAACAGTCTGATGGTTAAGAAAGTTTTGTGAATTATAATTTAATTAAAAATTTTGTTTTTTTCATAAATCAATCAGCGGATCACGTGTGTGCCGAACCGAAGATATTGATCCGTTGCACCACTAATTAACCCACATAAATAATTTAAAGCAATATGTAACTTTTTGTATTAAAATGTCTACAAAAAACAGTTATATACTTTGAGTTGTGTACTTACATTATTCTAAGTGTTTTCACCCAGATCAAATTTGAAAGAAATCTGTCATTTTATTCAGTGTAATGGTGCATTACATTTTGTTCACCTGTCAATTATAGCATCCCCTACGTGCAGGTGTCAGTGTTGTGGGTGTCTGCTGAAGCCACATTTAATTGAATTTTTCTCCAATTTAATTTTTATGATACACTTTTTAAAGCCTGGAAGTTTTTAGTTCCCTTTCAGTCAAGAACGTCAGACGTGGGTTGCATACGCAACCAGGACGTTCTACAATATATATATAACTAGATTAAGGATTCAGGAACTTAAATGATCACAGACAAAAGTTGAGTAAATGTTAGTGGCAACTGACAGCTTACCAAACTGCCTAAGAGAAAGACTGACAGATAATAAGAAACTGCTCTATTTGGTGATTTTTACTGTATGTTGTGGGGAGGAGACAGAAAGGTGATCATATCTGCCTTCTATTGGTGGTTGGTACATAAAAACGTAGAAAAAAAATGTAATTGTATGGAGCCCACACTATTGTTTGCAATTTTACCAATGTTTTACTTACCTGTGAAAAGTTATAGCTGTAATTGTATAAATTCTAAAGTTTTTCTTACCTGGATCTGGATGTGAAGCTTGAAGGCCCCAGGTAACAAGCGCTTGGGTATCTAAACTAAAGACCAGGAAAATGCATGTTAGAATAAGGTTAAAAATCTGTGGTAAATGTAGCCTAGTTTAAGTAATGGGTTAGAAATAATTTCAGGGTTTTTACCAACCAAAACGACTCGGTTACTAACGTAACCTCGGTTCCCTGAGAGGAGGGAACGAGTATTGCGTAAGTAGCTTACGCTATGGGAAAACTCCTTTTCTCGAGAATATTGAAGTCTTTATGTAAAACGCATTGCAGCTGCACAGCTGACAGCAATGAACGAAGGCAGCTCGGTCATTGGCTGTGCTGCGGCAACTTGCTCGAACCAATGACGGGGCGACTCTGAATGCGCGACCAATGAGCGCGCTTCGCGCCCGCGCGCGTCAGAGCCCGCCAAGATGGGCGTGGCCAACAGCTATATATTGGGCGCCCCGTCATGAGAGTTCTTTAGGTTAAAACGACTGAAGCGAACTAACCAAGCACAAGCACGGCAGCTTACGCAATACTCGTTCCCTCCTCTCAGGGAACCGAGGTTACGTTAGTAACCGAGTCGTTCCCTTTCGAGAGGTCTCTCCTATTGCGTAAGTAGCTTACGCTATGGGAACACCATGCAAAACGCCGTGCGTGCTGAACTTCGCCTTATGATAGCCAGAGGCAGGTGCCTGAGCTAAAAAAGCAAAGTTATCATCCAACTAGCCGGCAGAGGCGAGCTTTATATGTGGGAAAGAATACAGAGCGGCTAGAAGGCGCTCAGTGTGACACAAGCACATACATAATCTAGATACGAACTCGTAGTTCAACTAGCATCATGCTGATAGTACATTGGAATGCAGTGTCGGGACCTGTAGGTTGTAGAACCTGATAAATGTGGACGGTGAGGCCCAGCCTGCCGCCGCACAAATATCCTCGATCGGTATCCCGCTCGACCATGCCCAGGAAGAAGCCACACTCCTGGTGGAGTGTGCTTTGACTCCCCAGGGGCATTGAAGTCCCTTAGCTTCATAAGCCAGCGCTATAGCTTCAACTATCCAGTGAGAGATTCTCTGCTTTGAAACGGCGGAACCTTTCGTACGGCCGCCAAAGCATACAAACAGTTGTTCTGTCTGTCTGAATAGGGCAGAACGCTCCAAATACACTCTGAGAGCCCTAACGGGGCAGAGTAGATTAGCGTCGTGTTCGTCTGCTGGGGACGATAGCGCAGTTAGGGAGATAACCTGTGCTCTGAAGGGAGTGGTGAGCACTTTAGGAATATACCCATGTTTCGGTCTAAGGACGACCCTGCAGTCGTTAGGTCCGAATTCTAGGCAGGCAGCGCTTGTCGAAAGCGCGTGCAGGTCGCCCACTCTCTTGACCGAGGCTAGTGCCAGCAAGAGCGCAGTCTTGAGCGAGAGCTGTTTAAGGTGCACGGTTCGGAGTGGTTCGAACGGAGGCCCTTTAAGAGCGTCTAGGACAGTAGCTAGGTCCCAGATCGGCACTGAGGGGGGGCGTGAAGGGTTCATCCTCCTAGCGCCCCTTAGGAAACGAATAATTAGGTCGTTTCTTCCCAATGGACGTTCCATTACAGGGTCGTGTGATGCTGTGATGGCCGCCACATATACTTTGAGCGTGGAGGGGGCGCGGCCCGCCTCCAGAAGCCCTTGTAGAAAAGCGAGTACGTTCGTAATCTCGCATGTTTCAGGGTTCAGGCCCTTGGCATTACACCAGACACTGAACACTTTCCATTTCTGGGCATATAAGCGTCTCGTGGAGGGCGCCCGCGCCTCAGCGATGGTTTTTAGTGCTCCGCTCGTGAGGTTCCTGGGAACCCGTTGAGGGGCCATGCATGAAGGGCCCACAGATCGGGGCGGGGATGAAATATCATCCCGTTGGCCTGACTGAGGAGGTCTGGCCTCAGTGGAATCGGCCGTGGTGCAGATTGCATTTGCATCAGATCTGGAAACCATGTTTGGTTCTTCCAGAGTGGGGCTATCAGCAGCACTGCGTCTTTCTCCTCTCTGACCCGACTGATGACCTGCGGTAGCATCGCGATCGGGGGAAAGGCATATAAGGGACGGCTCGGCCAGCTCTGGGCGAGCGCATCCATGCTTTTCGTGAAGAAAAGAGGGCAGTGCGCGTTCTCCTTGGAGGCGAAGAGGTCGATCTCCGCTTTGCCAAAGGTTTTCCATAACCAGTGAATCGTCAGCGGGTTGAGAGCCCATTCTCCTGGGAGAATTTTGTCTCTGGATAGCATGTCCGCCCCCTGGTTCAGGGCACCTGGCACATGCGCTGCTCTCAGCGAGCGCAAGTTGTGCTGGGACCATAAAATGAGTCTCCTGGCCATTGAATGCATGGAGCTCGACCTGAGTCCACCCTGGCGATTTATGTACGATACTACCGTCATGTTGTCCGTTCGGACCAAGACGTGTTCGTTTCTCAGCTGTGGGAGCAGGGCTCTGAGAGCCAAAGCCACCGCTTTCATTTCCAGACAGTTTATGTGTAGGCGCTTCTCCGGGTTTGACCAAAAGCCGGAGACAGGCCTGCCCTCGTAAAGGGCCCCCCAACCTATTTTGGAGGCATCTGTCGTTATCATCTTTCTCCTTGTGTTCACACCCAGACTCACGCCTGACTGGTACCAGTCGGCGGCTTTCCAGTGCGTCAGGGCTTTTATACAGCCGTGGTTCGCTCTGATTAAAAGGTGGCCCGAACGCCACGCGTGAGTAGGGACGCGGCTCTTGAGCCAGCGTTGGAGAGGGCGCATATGCAACAATCCTAGCTGGAGTACGGCCGATGCTGAGGTCATGAGACCGAGCATCCTCTGAAACCGCTTGACGGGGGCGAGCGCGCCCGCCCTGAATGATGTTGCAAGGCGCCGGATGGTGAGCGCGCGCTCTGATGAGAGACGCGCTGTCATTTGCATCGAGTCTAGAACTATTCCCAGGAAAGAAATCCTCTGGCTGGGAGATAGTATGCTTTTTGCAAAATTGATTCTTAGACCCAGGCATTCTAAATGGCTGATAATCCAAGATCTGTGTGTTATTAACTGACTCTCTGATTGTGCTAGAATCAGCCAATCGTCGAGATAATTCAGTATTCGCACTCCCCTTCGCCTTAGGGGGGAAAGTGCTGCATCCATACATTTCGTGAATGTACGGGGAGCCAGGGACAGGCCGAACGGAAGTACTGTGTACTGGTACGACTGTCCCTCGAAAGCGAATCTCAGAAACGGCCTGTGATGAGGCGCTATTGGAATGTGAAAGTAAGCATCTTTCAGATCCACTGAGAGAAACCAATCTCCTGGGCGTACTTGCGCGAGGATATGCTTGGTTGTTAACATTCTGAACGAGCGAATCATTAGTGCTTTGTTCAGGTGTCTGAGATCTAGGATGGGGCGGAGACCGCCATCCTTTTTCGGGACGAGAAAATAGCGGCTGTAAAAACCTGCCTCGCTCAGAGAGGGGGGAACAGTTTCCACAGCGCCCTTTTCTATTAGTTTGCGCACCTCGGTGCGTAGAACATGCGAGCACTCTTTTCTCACTTTCGTCTCGACCACAGTCGTAAAACGTGGTGGTCTGCGAGCGAACTGGAGCGAGTATCCGTGCTTTACTATATTCAATACCCATTTCAGCATATCTGGAATATTTTCCCATGCCGCTGTGTGTACAGATATGGGCTGAATACAGGCTAGGGGCGGGCCGCTGTGACGCAGGGACCCGGCCAGCGAATCGCCTGAGCTCATAGCTCTCAGAGGCGCGGGCGCGCGCTGAGCAGCTGAGTGAATGGGCGCGTGTGTGATTACAGCAGCGCGCGCTGTGTCTGTAAAACTCGCAGCCTGGGCTGGGGTTGTGTTTGACACTGTAAGGACAGTGTTTATAAGTGGGGGTGCATAAACAGTGGTAGGCACACGCGTCACTTTTATAATGTTTCCCGCTTTTACTGGGGATGAATTTATAACTGTGTGAACAGTGCTTGTGTGTAGTGGTGCGTACATGACCGTAGGCACGTGATCTACATTCATGGGGTGCGCAGCTTGAGCTGGGAATGAATTTGGCACTGTTTTGACAGTATCTGGGAATGCACACCTTGTGGACATGTGAACCCTTAGTGACACAGGCAGAAAAAGACTCTTTTTGTGTTTTCTGTGCGTCGCCGTATAAACGGCGTTTGTTTGCAGGTGAGCGAGCTCTGTGACTGGCCCATTGACTGCTGTATGAACATATCCAGCCGCCTGTAAGGGGACTGGGTAATGCTTGAGCTTTTGCAGAGAGAGTGGTCCGGCTTTTGCGAGACACGCACTCTCTCTTTTCATTCTTGTGGCTAGGACGGCTTTCGAGGCTCGGGGTTCAGCACAATCTTGGGCCGAGGACCCCGTCGCTCAGAAGGCGGCTTGCGGTTGTGAGAGCGCGAGCGGCGTCGAGCGTCAGCCTGAGGCGCGGGCTGAGAGGCGGTGGGGGCTGTTCTAGCCCGCTGCGGCTGCGGCGGCCTCTGTCTGCTCTGCGATGAGCTGGAGCGCTTGGGCAGGAAATGCCGCATAGCTTGTGAAGCATTCTGGGCCTCAGTGAAGCGTTCGGCGAAACCCTTAACCGCCGGTCCAAACAGCCCGCTGGTGGAGATAGGCGCGTCGAGAAATGGCGCCTTATCCGCGTCCTTCATCTCAGTCAGAGTCAACCACAGATGGCGCTCGAGAACAGTCAAATTAGCCATGGCACGGCCGATAGACTGGGCGGTGGCCTTCGTGGCTCGCAGGGCTATGTCAGTCGCGCTGCGTAGGTCCTTAAAGGCTTCGGGTTCGGGGCCAGACTCGTCCATAGAGCGGAGAAGCTTGGCTTGGAACACTTGAAGTACCGCCATAGAGTGAAGCGCTGATGCAGCTTGGCCGGCGGCGGCGTAGGCGCGACCGGCGAGAGCTGAAGTAGTGCGGCAGGGCTTTGAGGGGTGGGAAGCTTTGGCTTTCCATCCGGTGGTGGAGGGCGGGCAGAGATGATTGGCCACGGCCTCCTCGAGGGGCGGTGTTCCCTCGTAGCCTCTTTCCTTTGCGCCGTCCACAGAGGAGAGCGAGGAAGAAAAAGAAGGCTTTAGGCGCGCAGAGTGGGGGGCTTTCCACGACTTGGTGAGTTCGTCGTGAACTTCCGGGAAGAAGGGAGAAGGCCTTTGCCGAGGGGCCTGCTGGCGCCCCTGCAGAAACCACTCATCCAGTCGGCTCCGGGTTGGTTCTTCGGGAGAAGACCAATCGAGCCCGAGGTCTTCCACGGCCTTAGAGAGAACGCGGATAATCTCGCTATCCATGGTGGAGCCCCCGCTCGCGCTAGCTAGCGTCGACGGGGCGGGGTCGAGAGTGGAGCCCGGCCAGTCGTCCGATGCAGCGTCGATTGACAAGCTGTCATCCATTCCCCCGTCGTCCTCGGACGCGCCGAAAGTCACAAGGCCCACCGCTCTGCTAGAGGGGTGTGGGTCCGGCTGGGTGAACTGAACCGGCGGTGGGGAAGGCAAGAGCGGCGGTGAAGCACGCGGAGACTGGCTCGGCGTGACGTCACTGAGCTCAGGTTCAGGAAGCCTCTGTGAGCGGCGCTTTTTCTTAGTGCGCGGCTCGAACAGAGGGATGGCGGCGATGGGCTCGCTCACGGCGAAAGCGGCGAGGCGAGCCCGCAGTGCGGAGAGACCCAGGTCGTCACATTCGGGGCATCCGCCCTTGGTCAAAGCAGCTTCTGCGTGGTCCCGGCCCAGGCAGCGAGCGCAGATGATGTGACGATCCCCGTCCGGGAGAAGGTCTCTGCACGACGCGCAGGAAGGCATTTGAAACAACGCCTTGGAAAATTTGCTCTTTTACAAGTGTCGCAGAGCGAACAGATGTAAATACTTGCGTGAGCAGTACGCCGGATGGCTCAGTAGGATCGCGTTAGAAGGCGGCTGAAGGTGCCGACGTCCTCGTAGCAAATCCCGCTGGTATGCTTTTCGACGGCGAAGCTTCAATAATCCGGAGGATCCAGCGAAGAAGGTGTTCGCTGAAGGAGATTAAATCTAAAGAACTCTCATGACGGGGCGCCCAATATATAGCTCTTGGCCACGCCCATCTTGGCGGGCTCTGACGCGCGCGGGCGCGAAGCGCGCTCATTGGTCGCGCATTCAGAGTCGCCCCGTCATTGGTTCGAGCAAGTTGCCGCAGCACAGCCAATGACCGAGCTGCCTTCGTTCATTGCTGTCAGCTGTGCAGCTGCAATGCGTTTTACATAAAGACTTCAATATTCTCGAGAAAAGGAGTTTTCCCATAGCGTAAGCTACTTACGCAATAGGAGAGACCTCTCGAAAGGGAACTCTGTATGCAACATTTAAAAAAAAAAAGTGGATAAAATCTCTAAAATCAGACAGACTACTATACATCTCTGCAGTGTAATCTGTGCATCTGCTTTAGTAATGAAAAAGTACATAATCTATGATTCCAGAGTCCTGTCAAAGACACACGGATACCATGTTTGGCCTGCGGTCCATAAAACACCATCTTAATTTCCCTTGTTTGCCCGTTCTATTGCCTAAAGGCTTGAAATTGCGACCGTTTCGATCGCCTATGATCCCGAAATGTAATCTTTGCAATCTAAAAATATAACCTAGGGCATTTGTGCAACTAATTATTGCCTACATATCTGCGTTTTTAAACACGTCCATTCTAAATGTTGTTAGTGGCGATGATGTTAGCAGGTGCTGCTAGAAATAAGCATTAATTGTAGGCACGACTACAGCACGATCGACCACTCTCCCTAGCACTGTGCAGCCATCTTAGCTTGCCATGTGTGCAGGATACCTACAGTACAATTTGCAAACCTAAACTCAACTCCCTGGAGTAAGCGATTTTGCGTGGCTTTACATCACCAGTCATTTGGCTAAATTTGCTCAACTTTGTTATTTAGATGCGATTGAGATCCGCTGCAGCGAACAAACCGTTGAAGTGCCGAAGAAGATACTGCATCTGGCCTGGGAAAGTCCGCGCTAATGAAAAAGCGGGATGCCAACTTATAACCCAGCAAACAAATTTAGGTTCTGGGAACGTTAGTTTTTGGTTCCCAAAAAGTTCCTAGAACTTTCCCTTGACGTTAGCGGAACGTTCCCGGAACGTTTTCCTTACGTTATAAAAATGGAACCTAAAAATAACCTACATGGAACGTTCCTATAACGTGTTTTTGTATTGTTTGGTTCCCAAAAAATAACCTCATGGGACCATTCGGGAACGTTAGGGGAACGTTCTGTGTTTGCTTGGAATTTTTAAAAAATATTTACGTTTGATGAACGCACCTGCCAAATCGACAGCTGCTCAAATAAATAGTGTATGTCAAACTCACTTTTATAACATTTATTGTACACAATAACCACATACAGATAACTACCAAAATAAATTGCATTGGTTTTATTTAAAATATATGGTTATAAAAAACTTCTATATTTTATGTAAAGAGGAAGTATTTTGATACTTTTTAGAATAAAACTAACAAAATAAAAACTAGATTACAACTATTTAAAGTATATAAAACCTACTTTGTGGGTGAAGTACTTTTTACAGACAGATACACGTGTCTCAACTTACCCCGCTGGCCACCTCGCACATTTCTCTAGATTTTGCAATGACCTTGCATGACGCGATATCATGAAATATGCCAGTTTTTAGGTCCCAGAATAACGTTTGTGATGATACCAGCTACGTTTAACAGTCACATAAGGATAATAAGCTGTTCATTGTGGAGTGTGCATGGTGAAGTGAACGTCTTATCTTAGAAAAAAACTTTTGCCGATATCTTCGGATCGGAGACGTGTCCGTTGTTCACATTTCCCACGATCAAAGAGGACACTAATACACATGTGCACAGCAAAAATCACAACTTGTGCTGGCTGCACACGCAAGTTATTTAAGGTGTCTCAACTGTACACAGTCTACCCAATGACAGTGATTTGCACCATCAGTTTGAAGCTCATAAAATTTTATGAAATCACTTAAATCACAATAAAGTGCATCTATCCATCATAGAAGTACATCTGTCCATCATAAAAGTGCATCTGTCCATCATAAAAGTGCATCTATCCATCATAAAAGTGCATCTCCATCATTAAAGTGCATCTGTCCATCATAAAAGTGCATCTGTCCATCATAAAAGTGCATCTGTAAACAACAGACATTTACATCGATAGTCTGGCGTTATAATTGATGTGCTTTTGGTGAACTTTGGAGTGGATAAAACTGTTTTAATGGTAGGCTAACCAATACCATTGACTCGCGCTAGCCTAGCACCGGCGAACTATGCAACTGGAAGGACTGGGTGAACATTTTAGAAAACTGACTCCACTGGTAAATAACACACAGGCTAACTTGTAACTGAGGCCCAATGTCCAAAATTCCGAACCACCCCTTTAAGCGCTAGGAATCTTGAGGAATAGCTTTTATATTAACTGGGATTTTCGTGTCCCTTTTAGGGGAAATTCTAAGAAAACGTCATGACTCTGAGAATTTTCTTAGAATTTGGCCGCTAGGAGCCACTTTTTGCACAAAAACTCTTTAGGGATACGGGCCCTGGGCCCGTATTCGTAAAGATTCTAAGAATTTGCTCAGAAAACTCTTAATTTAGCTTAAAATCTTTTACGTAGGAGTCTTAGGCCCTGATGTTATATATATATATATATCCTATATCAAACATAATGAACTATTGTAAATACAGGACTATGTTGTGAATTAGCATTTGTAGTGGTTAAAATGAAAGTATGACGCATGGTGTCTCTTGCTCTAAATGATAAGCATCTCATTTTGATAAGCAACAACTTCTAAAACAATAATTTCCATCATTTCTATTCACAGGGTTCCATATACTGCATGAGATAAATGGCGAATCCTTTATGAAAGTTTTTATGTCTTGATGAACGGTTAAATGCATGTTTAATGAGTTAAAACATTAATACTGTGGGATCAGACGTATATATTTATGATTATGATGATGATTATTATAAGGCCAGAGATGAGAGTCACAGACAGACTCGGGATGATGTTCGTGTTCTTCAAGCGCCCAAAACAACATCTTTATCAAAGCAGGGCTGAACACACAGAGGACGCTTCACACTTTTACACACTTTTACAGTAAAAAAATGTAGCATCAAGCAATATCTAATAAGTCATATCACAGTTACATTTGACTTATTGTTTTTAGATTGGGAGGAAATTCTGATTAATCATCTGTCCACTTAATTGGACATCATGCATCATATTTCAGCTACAGTTTATACTATTACTGACTGATATATGTTACTTGTAATGCATTACTTTACTTGTTACATCAAAAATGTAATCCGATTACTCAATGCACTTGTCTTGGGGTACATAACCTTTCATAACAATATTTTATAGTTTTCACATGATTTTATTTAATTGTATTGATTGGTTTGTTAAATACACCCACTATTACTCAGTATCTCTTCAGTTAAAGCCAAAACGCATACTGTCCACTCATCTGACAATCTCTTTAAAAATGTGTAAAAAATAAATAAATAAAAATCATTACCCTAAGAGCAATAATTTAAAAAAATCCTAACTGAGGTTATCATAATTCATGCACGAAATGATAAGTTAAAAAGGACTTTGTTTTCTGGATCGAGAATAGACTTATTAATGAGCTCGTAAAGTCGCATAATGTATCAAGACTTTCAGCATCTTTTCATTCTCTTTACCCAACAGATGATACCTAAAATATTATATTTGTATTCTTTATCGATTCTCTGATGCTAAAATATAGTTTACAAAAAGAAAAAAGGAAAAAAAAAATCAATGAAATTCCAAGTTTTTTAAAGGAAATGTGACCGTTATTGATCTCTTTCACCCAAGCTCCCTCAATGAGTTTATAAGATGTTTTAATTGGATGATGCACAATATTGCACAATATTTGTCTAGAACCGCTTATTTTCCAAAACTAGTACTAATGAAAAGAGCGGGAAATTAAACAAAGGAAACTGTATCCATCAAACATGGGGCGGTGGGCGGTGCTATTATTTAACCACCTGTGATTGGCCCTCGATCCACTCGTGATGCTTTGAGTTGTCCAATGAAACACGAGTTTACGGGTTCGGCCAATGGAAACAGGCAATCAGAAGGACTCCGTGTCTCCTTGTAAATTAGCATAGTGCAGTGAATAAAAGCCTCAGTGTCGCTGCTGAGTTCTTCACACTGACTCGTCAGCTCTGAGATCATTCCTCATCATGCCTGAACCAGCCAAGCCCGCGCCTAAGAAAGGCTCCAAGAAGGCCGTCACCAAGAGCGCCGCGAAGGGAGGGAAGAAGCGCAGAAAGTCCAGGAAGGAGAGCTACGCCATCTACGTCTACAAAGTGTTGAAGCAGGTTCACCCTGACACCGGCATCTCCTCCAAGGCGATGGGCATCATGAACTCTTTCGTCAACGACATCTTCGAGCGCATCGCCGGTGAGGCGTCTCGTCTCGCTCACTACAACAAGCGCTCCACCATCACGTCGAGAGAGATCCAGACCGCCGTGCGTCTGCTGCTGCCCGGAGAGCTGGCCAAACACGCCGTGTCTGAGGGCACCAAGGCCGTCACCAAGTACACCAGCTCCAAGTAGAGGCCGGAGGCGCTCACACAAAGGCTCTTTTAAGAGCCACTCACAACATCCTGTAAAAGAGCTGATGATGCTTGCAGACGGTCTTTAAATGGATGAAAATTTGCTGCTTTTGTCCCCATCTAGCTTATTTTTGTCTTTAGCATAATAAGTTCATTGTTTTCAACATTATTATTATGCGGGATACATCCTATATATATTATGTGCTACTTAAATTATGGTAACTAATAGGACGTATGATATTTCAGTAGTAAAGGTTTGATCTCTTTCATGGAGTCTACCTGAATGAATCATGTGATATTCCCTAAAGTATTTGATATTTTAGTGAAATGGTTTAAGTTGCTTAAAAATTGTGAATTTGAGTGGACAGAAATGACTTAATCATTTTTGACTTGTATAATTTTGAAAAAAGTCTGTATGCTACTAGCACAACAGTCAACGTATTCATGTTTAATGATTATAGCAAAGTTATTCACAACCTCACCATAAGCCCTACTCTTCTGCACAACAATGATCAAAACTACAACATAATAGAAACTTTCATATGTCAAACATAACAGAACATTAAACATTAACCGATGTTTTCTTTACACAAAAACACATGAAATAACACTTAATTTCAATATTTACTCTCCATTTCCAGCCATGTGGAGAGCATGGGAACTAACAATGGTGTCTTTAAATAAAACCACATAATTGAACTAATTCTCTTAAAATAAAAGGTTGCCTTTTTTTCCTTCATTGTATCAGCTTAATCGGTTCCTCAATTAAAGCCTCAAAACTGTGTCTGTTAAACAAATTAGGAAAATGTATCTCTTGGTTTTATCAGTGAAATGTTCTCAATATTTGTTTCATATCTGAAACTGAAGCAGTTTTCACACAGCGATGATGTCTACACATCTGGAGTTTCATCTGTAAAAACAGCACATTCTGTTGAACAATGTCCAGTGTACAGTCTTACTTTTATAATGTTCTCTGTACAATGATATTTATTGAAATATGAATAAAAGTTATATACCATTTAAATTGTTTGCCATTTTTCCTCTTTCTCTTGTGGTCTTTTCTGTGTCTGACCTTCTCTTATTCTTCCTTATCTTTGTTTTTCTTGTCTTCCTCCCATCTTTCTCTTCACATTATTTCTCCTGAGATTCCCTGTAGTCTGTGTGTACATTTAAACAAACTTTGGATTTTGATTCTTGCTTCCAGAGGTTCCAAACTGTAGGGTTATCAAATCACACATTTATTTTAAATTATGCTTTTTCATGCATCATAAAGTTTGCACAAGAAACTGTAACGGGAGTCCTGTAGATTCAGGCTCTACAAGAACAATAAATGACAGGAATATGTGACTATTAATGTGTGTTTTATTACAGGACTTTCTTCCTCTGTTTGCTTTATAGATTGTGACTTTGTTTTTCATTATTAGCTATAATTTATTCATTTTAAACTCTTTCTGCTTTATATCTGTGGACCAGCAAACTTATATTGACCTACAACACTTTTATATAATATAACACATAGGATCTGTTTATTGCACCTTTTGACACACAATGAAGGTCATAGAAAAATAAATATCATTTTTCGATAGCAAAATTATTTCAATTTAAGCTCATCAATGTCTAAAGTTTGTTGTTTTAGATGGAGAAGTTTCACAGTTTTGGTTCAGAGTTAAAGACAAATGTTTGGCTTCACGTGCGAAATATCCTCACTAACATAGTGAAACATGAGGAAGATTATGATTTACATATTTTCTGTTGTTCTTGTGAAAAGAAATGGGGCTCTCATGACACAAAGATAAATATATGGGTCAGAAAACTAGTATTTATAGTATGACTAAAACACCAACGTCTGTGCAAATATATCAAACATATACTGTAAATATGATGACTATTTTATGAATTAGTTAGAATGAGTACAAGTGCTTTATTATTTACATTCCATGATTGAGCAGATTATTGTATCCAAAGAGACTTATGAAGAAAATACAAATCAAATACAAAATGCTATAAATACAAAGTTTCAAACATTGTCCAGAAAAGTACAAGCTAGAACAAGGAGGGAAATAAGAAATAGAGAGAAAAATAAGTTGTTTTTCAGTCACTTGCTTTAAAAGAGAAACTCATTCAGAGCTTTAACACAGTCATCATTCACAAGCCGAAAACTGAGAAACAAATGACGATGTACTTTTTTATTTACATGATATGATAGTAAATACAGACTGGGAGGATGTTCTTGTGCTTCAAGCGGCCCAAAACTACGTCTGTATCAAAGCCTCTTCACGACCCTCACTGATGCTGATTTCATTAAAGCGTCTTTCAGACTGTTTGTTGAACACACAGAGGACGCCTTCAGACTTTTACACACTTTTACAGTAAAACTTTCCATCAAATTTACACGCGGCTTTTCCCCGCGGCTGATGCTCGCCTTGGATTTGATCTGATAGAGTCGAAAGAAACATTTTCTCTTCGCGTATTTTAGTCTCTAATGAAAGCCCAGAACCTCTGCTTGCTGTTCACTTTGTTTTACTGCGAAAAACTATTTAATCGCTCCATTTTTGGCCCAAATGTAAGAGAAGAAAACACAAGAGTCCGCGGCTCGTGGACGCGCACAGACACAGAGCGGGCGGGTTGAGTCTACGAGGTTCTCATGTGTTATTTAAAGGCGCAGCGCCGCGCGAGCGCTATTCATTCACTGCCGAATGCAAACCGTCTGTGAAACTCAGCAAATCATCCGATCAGAGAGAGTGAGATTATGGCAGAAACCGCACCCGCCCCGGCTGCTGCCGCCCCGGCCAAAGCGCCCAAGAAGAAATCCGCTGCGAAAGCCAAGAAAGCAGGTCCAGGCGTCGGCGAGCTGATTGTCAAAGCGGTGTCCGCGTCCAAGGAGAGGAGCGGCGTGTCCCTCGCCGCGCTGAAGAAAGCGCTCGCTGCCAGCGGCTACGACGTGGAGAAGAACAACTCCCGCGTCAAGATCGCCATCAAGAGCCTGGTGACTAAAGGCACTCTGGTGCAGGTCAAAGGAACCGGCGCTTCGGGCTCCTTCAAGCTCAACAAGCAGCAAGCCGAGAGCAAGAAGAAGCCTGTGGCCAAGAAAGCGGCTCCTAAAACGAAGAAGCCCGCGGCCAAGAAACCCGCCGCTGCCAAGAAGCCCAAGAGCGCCGCAGCAAAGAAGCCCGCAGCCGCTAAGAAATCGCCCAAGAAGGCCAAGAAACCCGCCGCCAAGCCCGCTAAGAAGGCGACGAAGAGCCCTAAGAAGGCGAAGAAGCCCGCGGCCGCTAAGAAAGCAGTCAAGAGCCCGAAAAAGGCCAAAGCGGCGAAACCGAAGGCGGCAAAGCCTCAAGCCGCCAAGCCTAAACGGGGACCTCCCAAGAAGAGATAAACATCTACTTTCAATTTCCCTATCAACGGCTCTTTTAAGAGCCACCCACTAACTCTGAGTAAAGAGCAAAACTCGTATTTTATTAATTTGTTAGTTTTGAAAGCAAATTGCCAAGATGTGACTTTCAGTTTCTTAGACTCATGCAATCTGAACGAACAATAGTAAAAAAGTTTTTGTGTCTAAAAATCAAAAAGCTATGAAAAACTTTTTAGCCATTTTGTATGCATAAAAATGGCCAAAAAGAGTACGAGGGTTCGCCAGTGATCACAGTTAACATAAAAAATGGTAAGACAGTGCAGAATATACACACAACACAATTCAAAACACCAATAAGCAGTGGTAAAACTCCAGTATTACAATAGGAACATAAAACTGTACAGTATCGGGTCAATGTGCACAGAATATACAGTGTGTGAAAGGTGTAACAGTTTTATAAAATCCATTTTTGTACATATTTGAATTTTTCACTCAAATATTTCAATTGTTTCATCTCTTCTGTCTGTCAAATACTTGTGCATGAATATTCCCGCCAGAAAGGGGGATGGGTTTCGGAGGGAAGTTCGGTGATTGGTTCAAATGTTAACAGACTCTAAGCCAATGGGCGTCAGGCGCTCTCGTTTAAATACAGTATGTGGAAGTGTTGTACTTCAATCTATTCAGTTTTACTGAAAGGTTGTAGAAACTGATCGTTAAAATGAGCGGAAGAGGCAAAACCGGCGGCAAAGCTCGAGCAAAGGCCAAGACTCGCTCGTCCAGGGCAGGGCTGCAGTTCCCCGTCGGCCGTGTCCATAGGCTCCTCCGTAAAGGCAACTACGCCGAGCGCGTCGGTGCCGGAGCTCCTGTGTATCTGGCGGCTGTGCTCGAGTATCTGACCGCGGAGATCCTGGAGTTGGCTGGAAACGCCGCTCGGGACAACAAGAAGACCCGCATCATCCCCCGGCACCTGCAGCTGGCGGTGCGCAATGACGAGGAGCTGAACAAGCTTCTGGGCGGAGTGACCATCGCTCAGGGCGGCGTGTTGCCCAACATCCAGGCCGTGCTGCTGCCCAAGAAGACCGAGAAGCCCGCCAAGGGCAAATAACCGCTCCGGTCCCTCACTGACGAACAACGGCTCTTTTAAGAGCTACTCATCTTATCTGATAGAGAGCGCTTTTCTTTAACTGCAAACATTATATACTGGTTTCGTTTAAAAATTTTGGTTAAAAATTGTATCATTAAATGTAAATTATTTCTTCTAAATCTCTAGTACGCAATATATCAATGAGCAAACATGTAATTTATTTAAGTTTTGTTGCGACGTTTTACTACAACGGATAAAATGACACATTTGACTTTTTCACTTAGAAAAAGTATCTATACGTTTATTGAAAACATGAATTTCTCTACCCAGACACTTACATTTATTTAGTTTTTAATTTAATAAAATGTATAATTTCATATCCGTTTTTTCATCTCTGGCAGCATTGTACCACAGAGGAACACATTACTTAACCATCATATCAAGTTATTTCCATCCTCTCTCTCTCTGCAGGATTCACTCACTATATCCTTCTCTTCCTCACAGCGTGACTCCTTATCAGCTGCTGGTGTGTTTTATACCTGTTTTAGGTGCTATAGAAAATGTGCAATCATAATATGTGGATGGATGATGTGACATGCAATTCTACCTGTCCATGATGTCATATACTAATAAAAATGGTATTTTGTGAAAAATATATACCTTTTATGTTGTTCCTCTGACAGGATACAGAATACCATAGCTGTAGTTGGAGTTTAAAGACCTCTACTTCAAAATTGTCACTGGTGTGACTGTGTGTGACCTCACTAACATGGCTATATTTCAGCAAAGTGTTTGATATATTTACAGTTTAAAAAAAACAGAATTGGGCATTTTTAATAGACAGAAAGTGTTGATGTCTGTGCATGATTTACAGCAAGTTCTGGCCAAATACAGTTTGTCTGTAAAATGGCCGTCATATGGTGTGACATTGCAATCTATATTATGAACGGGCAATATTTCGGACACCATTATGATGAAGAGGTCCTCACTCAACCAGGAAGTTGCAGTGTCATCTCTGGAGCGGTTCGAATGTCAGGGCGAGTTCTGACTTTTACATCATTTATTAAAAAGCTCTGTATCTGATATGCTCACTAGTGGTCATTATTTTGTGTCTTATGGTGTGACATTATTTACATAAAAATGAAACGATTAATTTTTTCAAATTATACTTATTATTCTTCAAAATCATTGCCCCCACGTGGCAATTTACATGCTAAGTATAAATGTTGTTAGTAACCAAGAGATTAACTGAACAAAACGTCATATGGTGTGACTGTTTTTCCAAGTCAAACCATATGATAAATTTGTCACATAATATTACATACATCTTTTTTAATGATAAGTAAATTAATATTCAAAACATATTTAATGAATTTAATGGTGAACATTAAATTACCCATACAACTACTGTATTCTTTTTCGATTTTATACTTTAACCATGTTTCACCATGTTTGCCATGCTTTGCATATTAAAAGATGCAGTTTTGTGTCTGTTTGAGGCAGAAATGTGAAGTAAAGACAGGACACACACACACACACACACACACACACACACACACACACACACACACACACACACACACACACACACACACCTGCCAGGAGAGAGGGGTCCTGAGGGAAACCTTGAAGAGATCATGTTCACACAGAATCCTTCTATAGTAATCTGATCTAAATTATTACAGGTGCTGGTATATAATTATAATATCATCAAAAAGTTGATTTATTTCAGTAATTCCATTCAAAAAGTGAAATTTGGATATTGTGTTCATTCATTACACACAGACTGATATATTTCAAATGTTTATTTCATTTAATTGTGATGATTAAAACTGACAACTAATGAAAATCCCAAATTCAGTATCTCCGAAAATTAGAATATTACTTAAGACCAATAAAAAAAAATTTTTTTTTTAGAAATGCTGGTCAACTGAAAAGTATGAGCATGTACAGGCTCAATACTTAGTTGGGGCTCGTTTTGCCTGAATTACTGCAGCAATGCGGAGTGGCATGGAGTCGATCAGTCTGTGGCACTGGTCAGGTGTTATGAGAGTCCAGGTTGCTCTGATAGTGGCCTTCAACTCTTCTGCATTGTTGGGTCTGGCGTATCGCATCTTCCTCTTCACAATACCCCATAGATTTTCTATAGGGTTAAGATCAGGCGAGTTTGCTGGCCAATTAAGAACAGGGATACCACGGTCCTTAAACCAGGTACTGGTAGCTTTGGCACTGTGTGCAGGTGCCAAGTCCTGTTGGAAAATAAAATCTGCATCTCCATAAAGTTGGTCAGCAGCAGGAAGCATGCAGTGCTCTAAAACTTCCTGGTAGACGGCTGCGTTGACCTTGGACCTCAGAAAACATAGTGGACCAACACCAGTAGATGACATGGCACCCCAAACCATCACTGACTGTGGAAACTTTACACTGGACTTCAAGCAATGTGGATTCTGTGCCTCTCCTCTCTTCCTCCAGACTCTGGGACCTTGATTTCCAAAGGAATTGCAAAATTGACTTTCATCAGAGAACATAACTTTGGACCACTCCAGTCCTTTTTGTCTTTAGCCCAGGTGAGAGGCTTCTGACTCTGTGTCTTGTTCAAGAGTGGCTTGACACAAGGAATGCGACAGCTGAAACCCATATCTTGCATATACGTCTGTGCGTTGTGGTTCTTGAAGCACTGACTCCAGCTGCAGTCCACTCTTTGTGAATCTCCCTGTTACGTCCCTCCACTCCCTCCACTACCTTTGGTGGCTCTGTTTTCCTTTACTAATGTTTGACTGCTCGGCAGTATGTTTTTCCTTTGTTATTGTGTGCAGGTGTGATCAGGTAACGAGTGGGCGGAGAGACACCCTTTTAAGCTGAGGCACTTCGTGCAGAGAGGGGGAAGAGGAGGGAGAGACTTGTGTACCGGCCACCACGCCTGTTGTTGTTGATCTTCCTGCAATGTTTTGTTCTGTTGTAGTTTTCTCCCAATTTCTGTTTTTGTTTGTAATTTACTTAATTGTTTAATAAATTCCCTAGACAAACAAGTACAATTGACTTTGCGGTCACTTTATGTTGTGACCAGGGAGCCTGATCATAACACTCCCCCACATTTTTGAATGGGTTTTGTTTCACAATCCTCTCCAGAGAGCGGTTATCCCTATTGCTCATACACTTTTTTTCTACCACATCTTTTCCTTCCCTTCGCCTCTCTATTAATGTGCTTGGACACAGAGCTCTGTGAACAGCCAGCCTCTTTAGCAATGACCTTTTGTGTCTTGCCCTCCTTGTGCAAGATGTCAATAGTCGTCTTTTGAACAGCTGTCAAGTCAGCAGTCTTCCCCATGATTGTGTAGCCTGCAGAACTAGACTGAGAGACCATTTAAAGGTCTTTGCAGGTGTTTGAGTTAATTAGCTGATTAGAGTGTGGCACCAGGTGTCTTCGATATTGAACCTTTTCACAATAATCTAATTTTCTGAGTTACTGATTTTGGGGTTTTCATTAGTTGTCAGTTATAATCAACAAAATTAAAAGGAATGAACACTTGAAATATATCAGTCTGTGTGTAATGAATGAATATAATATCCAAATTTCACTTTTTGAATGGAATTACTGAAATAAACTTTTTGATGATATTCTAATTATATGACCAGCACCTGTAACTGTCCATATTGAGTATCACAACTGTTGTCCAACATTTGACTAGTTTTAGATTGATAATATGTTTTACTGTAAAACAATTATAATTGTTGTTACAACACACACTCTCTTCTAATTTTTCTTAAATAACATTTTAACATGTTTGATGATTTTTATTCTTATTAATGTTAACTGAATTGAAGTCATTGGAGTCGTTGAATGCATATAAAATACACTTTTTTTGCATTGACAAATTGTGGCGCTGCGGTTCATCAGTGTGACACTACACCATTTGGTGTGACATTGAGAATTCTGACAATAAAAATACTTTTTTTAGTTATAAATCATTAAAAAACTAAATGGAACGCAAGAGAAACAGTATCAGCAAGAGTCACAAACATTTAGATATATTTATAAGGGGATTTAACAATCTAAAATATCTGGAAAGGCTGAGGAGAGATGTCTTTGCTAGATGATTTAGAAAGATAATACAAAATCGAACGAATCTGCACAAAAAATTGTTAAATGTTAAGATGATAATGATAAAGATTTATGGTGAAGTAAGTAACTTAGGGAGAGTATATCCCATTTTAATTTGTTATGCCTAATATTTGAATTTTTAAAATAAAGAAAAAAAACTTGTTAAGGCTTATATGTCAACCACCCACGTGCAGATATACAGTAGTATGTGAATTACTGTTCTTATAAGTGCATTACAAAACCATGCAAAAATGCAAATATATTACATACAACGCACAATTTTTTGTTATGTCCTCTAAAACATTTGATGATAATGTTAAGTTCTTGAAAATACTTCTTTACTAACCAGTGAAGGTGACTCATATATTTTGTGGGTGATTAACTGGATGCAAATCAGTGAAAATATTACAAATATGGAGGCATCATGTGACCTGTGGACATTAGTTAGGTTTGGCCAATAAATGGGTTTATTAAAAATAAACTAAAATAGACTATGCTGCCTTGAGGCAACAACATACCATAGAGGGTTAAAAAAGTCATATACCAAGCTCTTATAATGTATTTGGCATTAATAGATTATCCAAAATCAAAAACTATACATTGGCTTCAGGGAATAGTGTAACAGAAACTAATCACTGTTACTGAGGGTATTTTGTCCTTTATCTGCTCTACTGAACGATCCTGTATTTTACAGACGCAGGTGTGTCTTAATTTCTGGCTGCAGTGCTTTTATACAGACTGTAATGTGATTTTGCTCTGATCTGAGATTTGCACAGCAAAATAGTCAACAGAACAAAGCATCTTGAGCGGGAAACCCTCCGCTTGCTTGAAAAGAAGAAACGCGCAGTCATTGGCTAGCAGTCATAAGCAACGGCTTCACAAACTAACCAATCACAAGCCTTCTGCACCATTGTGACACTGTGAGCTCGTGACGGTCCAATGCTATAAAAGCAGGCGTGTAACAGAAAGCGGCATTTCCAGCTCAAGCAGGACCGAGAGAGGAGAAACTGCAGCAATGGCAAGAACTAAGCAGACCGCTCGTAAATCCACCGGTGGCAAAGCCCCGAGGAAGCAGCTCGCGACTAAAGCAGCGCGGAAGAGCGCGCCCGCCACCGGCGGCGTCAAGAAGCCCCATCGGTACCGGCCCGGGACCGTGGCTCTGCGGGAGATCCGCCGCTATCAGAAGTCCACCGAGCTTCTGATCCGCAAACTACCTTTCCAGCGGCTGGTGAGAGAAATCGCCCAGGACTTCAAGACGGACCTGCGCTTCCAGAGCTCCGCGGTCATGGCCCTGCAGGAGGCCAGCGAGGCTTATCTGGTGGGTCTGTTTGAGGACACCAACCTGTGCGCCATCCACGCCAAGAGAGTCACCATCATGCCCAAAGACATCCAGCTGGCGCGCCGCATCCGCGGAGAGCGCGCTTAAACCCGCCGCTTCTGTGCACGCGCGTCAAACCCCAACGGCTCTTTTAAGAGCCACATCACTTACTATAAACGAGGCAATTTTCACTTTGACGCCGAATATAAATCTACAAGGCCCAATGCAGTGTGGGACCTGATTTCAGTGAAACACAGATCTGGGCAATTATGAGTGTGGGAAAATGTGCGGATTAACTGCAATTGGCCAAATACGTTTCATTTGATCAGAGTTTATGGCATTTGGATCAGACAGCAAGTGATTAACACAACTACATGATTCCAATGTGCTTGTTTTCATTAAGCAGAAACAATTTATGTTATAAATGTTTTCATTGTGTATATGCATATTATCACTTTAACAAAACCATTATATGCGTGTATCTGAACTGGACAATGATGTCAGATATTGCCATCATTGTGGGAATATTTTGTCCCCATAATGTAGGATTTATTAAACATTTACGTTTTCGTTTCAGACAGAGACACACACACGCATACACAGAGAGAGAGGGAGGGCATAAATAGATGTCACTATTAACAATTTTACTATAAACAATATTGTGATTTTTACGTCTTGTGTCCCTCTTTGTTTACTTTGCTGAGCTTGTAGAACATTAACCAGTTCTACTATATATTATATTATCTGAAAAAAATATTAATTAAATATTTAATTTCAAACAAGGGAAAGGCTCCTGCAGATCGGAGTGCCGGTTACATTTTTCGCGATCTGTATTTTGGGGGAGGGGCTCGCTATGTTACGCAGTAATGGTTTCTGTCAGGTCCTGTAAGTAAGTACAAAAAGCCTCCCTTCAACACTCATCATCCATTCTGTATTCGCAGTGTATCACCTCAATGTTCTAGTGAACATGTCTGGAAGAGGCAAAGGCGGGAAAGGGCTCGGTAAAGGAGGCGCGAAGCGTCATCGTAAAGTTCTGCGCGATAACATCCAGGGAATCACCAAACCCGCTATTCGGCGTCTGGCTCGCCGCGGGGGCGTCAAGCGCATCTCCGGGCTGATCTACGAGGAGACCCGCGGTGTGTTGAAGGTGTTTCTGGAGAACGTGATCCGCGATGCCGTCACCTACACCGAGCACGCCAAGAGAAAGACCGTCACCGCCATGGATGTCGTGTACGCGCTGAAGCGACAGGGACGCACCTTGTACGGCTTCGGGGGATAAACGGCTGACACAGGAGAAACTGACCAACCCAACGGCTCTTTTAAGAGCCACACACTCTCTCACTGAAAGAGTCATTGTTTTGGCAGCGTTTAACAAAACTTAAAGACTTTTAATAAAGTGGTGTGATGGGGCAATGGATAAGACATGCATTTGGTGTGAGAGACCCGGGTTAGGGCAAGATACTTAACCCCTAGTTGCTCCAGAGGCGTGCGACCTCTGACATGTATAGCAATTGTAAGTCGCTTTGGATAAAAGCAATTTTGGATAAATGTAAAGTCATTAGGCTTTATTAACGAGGGCTTACAGTTAAAGATAAGTCTTGAGTATGATATATGTATGGATATCAGCATCTTACAATAGTCTCTACCCACTTAGATTATAAATTATACTTATCTAAGCAGAGTTGAAAATGCAGAAAATGTTTATTTTTGTATTTATTTGCTTGTATTTGATATTACTGTAGTTTAACTTTAAACTAAACCGTTCAACGGTTTCATGAATCAATGAAGTTCTGAGAAAAAGTGTCTTTTAAAACGAGTCTGACCGTTATTGATCTCTTTTCTCCAAAACTCATTGAAATGTGTTTATAATGGGTTTTAATTAAACGATGATGCACACTATGTCTCTAGAACCACTTATTTATTTTATCAGAATATTACTAAGATCTATAAATAAAAAGAGCGGGAAATGAAACAAAGATAACACTGGGGGCGGTGGGCGGTGCTATTATTTAACCACTTGTGATTGGCCCTCGTACCGCTCGTGATGTTTTGAGTTGTCCAATGAAACATGAGTTTATGGGTTAGGCCAATGAAAACAGGCAATCAGAAGGACTCTGTGTCTCCTTGTAAATTAGCATAGTGCAGTGAATAAAAGCCTCAGTGTGGCAGCTGAGTTCTTCACACTGACTCGTCAGCTCTGAGATCATTCCTCATCATGCCTGAACCAGCCAAGCCCGCGCCTAAGAAAGGCTCCAAGAAGGCCGTCACCAAGAGCGCCGCGAAGGGAGGGAAGAAGCGCAGAAAGTCCAGGAAGGAGAGCTACGCCATCTACGTCTACAAAGTGCTGAAGCAGGTTCACCCTGACACCGGCATCTCCTCCAAGGCGATGGGCATCATGAACTCTTTCGTCAACGACATCTTCGAGCGCATCGCCGGTGAGGCGTCTCGTCTCGCTCACTACAACAAGCGCTCCACCATCACGTCGAGAGAGATCCAGACCGCCGTGCGTCTGCTGCTGCCCGGAGAGCTGGCCAAACACGCCGTGTCTGAGGGCACCAAGGCCGTCACCAAGTACACCAGCTCCAAGTAGAGGCCAGAGGCGCTCACACAAAGGCTCTTTTAAGAGCCACTCACAACATCCTGTAAAAGAGCTGATGATGCTTGCAGACGGTCTTTAAATGGATGAAAATTTGCTGCTTTTGTCCCCATCTAGCTTTTTTTGTCTTTAGCATAATAAGTTCATTGTTTTCAACATCCTGCAAAAGAGCTAATGATGCTTGTAGATGATAGGGCTTCCGCGGGATATTACAAATCATATGTATTTTTGTGAAGACTAAGACCTTAAGTAGCTTTATAAACATTACATTTCAATCTTACAGTCAATTAAAATTTTGGATGGTTTTGAAGAATGTTATACTATCAATTAACTTGAATAAAAGCCTTCAAAATTAACTTTTATTTGCTCTTGCAAAACATGTACGTTACACAAGTGAGATGAACAAGCGGAACTAGTTTGGTGATTGCTTCTGACTGGAAGTAGAGGCAGAAGTGGCTTGAAGAGTTTAACTGGTTTAACACATCCATATATTAACAACAATTAACTTGGCATCTATTATTTTTTTGTCATCCTTTGGCTAGTTTACATTATGAGCTTGGCTCAAATGAACAGTAATGCACACAGTTATGTCAAAATGTCCATTTTGTTGAGTATCATCCTCATAACATGTGGTGGTGATGGCGCAGTGGATAAGACACATGCCTTTGGTGTGAGAGACCCGGGTTCGAATCCACTGTGAGTCACCAATGTGTCCCTGAGCAAGACACTTAACCCCTAGTTGCTCGTGCGACCTCTGGCATATATAGCAATTGTAAGTCGCTTTGGATAAAAGCGTCAGCTAAATGAATAAATGTAAATGTAAATAACATAAGAGCAGTCTTGAGTTAAAGTCTTAAATGAAAGTAAAGGGTTGTGAGAATGAGTCGCGTGAGATTCGCGTCAGTGTCAGCAGCGGCTGCTCTTAAAGGGACAGCAGCCAATCATTTTCTGTCAGCAGCGGCTGCTCTTAAAGGGACAGCAGCCAATCATTTTCTGTCAGCAGCGGCTGCTCTTAAAGGGACAGCAGCCAATCATTTTCTGTCATTAACGTTAATCAAAGAGAACAGAGAAAATCACTCACTGCTCTTGACTAAAGAACTTTTCTAGCTTTAATAAGGATTAGTCTATATGTAATCTATAATTTATGCCATGCTGACTGTTTGCTAACTTTATTGCATTTCTGTATTGTTTTGTATATGTTAGACAGGAAGGGCACAGATAAATATGACATTTATTATGGGTTTATGAGGATTGTTTGAAGTTCACTTAAATTTAAAGTAATTTTTTTAAAGCATAATATGTGTTAAAAAAATATATAGCTCTCAATTGCACTGTAATGTTGAATGGCTATGATTAACGGTTAAAATTGGGGGTAGGGAAACATCCATTTTTATCCATTTTATCTGTATTAGTATCAGTGATACTGACCTTTCATTAAAAATATGCCATTCAACAAGAATTTGAAATATACTATATGTTGTTTCTACATTAATTAGGAGTTTAACTGTGAAATTATTACATTATAAAATATACAAACTAGATAAACCTACAAAAAATTAAGTGTTTTTAATTGCGATTAATCACAGAATTTTTCACTTTTTTATCGATTGACAGCACAAATATATATATGAGTCATTCTAGAATTGGGGGTACATTTCGAGTCTGCCAGATAAACCTTCTTTTATTTAAAAAAAACCTAAACTTTTTTGAATCAGTTTTGAATACTAACATAAATTATATTACACTATCACTAAGAATAATGCTTTTTGTATATTTAGGGAAAAAATTATGCGAAATATTAACTCAATGACTCCCACTCCACCTATTATTGACTGTCTCTGCCTCCTGATTCATACATTCAACTTGAATTATCATGAAACCATTAAGTCTAATTTTCAAATATCTTTTGTTTACTCTATTAAGTTATATAAACAGTTGGATATAATATATATTGTCTGTATCATTTGTAATTTAATTAATAAAAACAAATAGATGTTGTGTCTGTCCCCACGTTTTGGTCAACTCTGTTATCTCTGTTATAAAACAAAAAAAACTCCAAAGCATTTGTAGAAAAAGCATGTGACTTGCACCAAGTGGTGTCACTTCCTCTGGCGAGAAACTCTGGACAGCAGTGATGTCAGTAATTATTCTTCTCTCATTAATTTGTACAAAATGTTTAGGATACACCAATAGTAGATTCATTATTTGTCAAATCTATTATTGTGATATTGCAGTGAATCTCTCATTCACTTTTTTAAAAATGATAATATGGCGAAAACCCATAAAATTCTGTTTTTTGTCATGCCATGTGGAATCTGGTTTGAGGTTAGCATTTTGAGCTAAAGCACAAAATGATGGAAAATGTCAACTCGGTTATCGTCAACTCTGTTATCGTCAACTCTGTTATCGTCAACTCTGTTATCATCAACTCTGTTATCATCAACTTTGTTATCGTCAACTCTGTTATCATCAACTCTGTTATCGTCAACTCTGTTTTCATCAACTCTGTTATCGTCAACTCTGTTATCGTCAACTCTGTTATCGTCAACTCGGTTATCGTCAACTCTGTTATCGTCAACTCTGTTATCGTCAACTCTGCTATCGTCAACACTGTTATCGTCAACTCTGCTATCGTCAACTCTGCTATCGTCAACTCTGTTATCGTCAACTCTGTTATCGTCAACTCTGTTATCATCAACTCTGTTATCGTCAACTCTGCTATCGTCAACACTGTTATCGTCAACTCTGCTATCGTCAACACTGTTATCGTCAACTCTGTTATCGTCAACTCTGTTTTCATCAACTCTGTTATCGTCAACTCTGTTATCGTCAACTCGGTTATCGTCAACTCTGTTATCGTCAACTCTGCTATCGTCAACTCTGCTATCGTCAACACTGTTATCATCAACTCTGTTATCGTCAACTCTGTTTTCATCAACTCTGTTATCGTCAACTCTGTTATCGTCAACTCTGTTATCGTCAACTCTGCTATCGTCAACACTGTTATCATCAACTCTGTTATCGTCAACTCTGTTTTCATCAACTCTGTTATCGTCAACTCTGTTATCGTCAACTCTGTTATCGTCAACTCGGTTATCGTCAACTCTGTTATCGTCAACTCTGTTATCGTCAACTCTGCTATCGTCAACACTGTTATCGTCAACTCTGCTATCGTCAACTCTGTTTTCATCAACTCTGTTATCGTCAACTCTGTTATCATCAACTCTGTTATCGTCAACTCTGCTATCGTCAACACTGTTATCATCAACTCTGTTATCGTCAACTCTGTTTTCATCAACTCTGTTATCGTCAACTCTGTTATCGTCAACTCTGTTATCGTCAACTCGGTTATCGTCAACTCTGTTATCGTCAACTCTGTTATCGTCAACTCTGCTATCGTCAACACTGTTATCGTCAACTCTGCTATCGTCAACTCTGCTATCGTCAACTCTGTTATCGTCAACTCTGTTATCGTCAACTCTGTTATCGTCAACTCTGCTATCGTCAACACTGTTATCGTCAACTCTGCTATCGTCAACTCTGCTATCGTCAACTCTGTTATCGTCAACCCTGTTATCATCAACTCTGTTATCGTCAACTCTGCTATCGTCAACTCTGTTATCGTCAACTCTG
>NW_027508827.1:242500-270000 GCF_051911475.1 Siphateles boraxobius | reverse complement strand
GGGCGGGGCTTGACTGTCTGAGGGGAACTGAATGGATGGTTGTGGTTTGCTATTGGCTGATCTCATGTGAGTGACAGGTTATAGCCCCGCCCATTCTCATCTTATTCTTATTCAAGATTATTAAAACTAGCCTATAGCCTATTGATATCATCCATAAATCATTTAGATTCTAAATTATTGTTTAGTCAGCATGAAGTCAAAATGGATAATTCTTGTTTTTATGGAATATGTTCAGAATAAACACAGCAATATTCCATAAAAAACAAGAATTGTCCATTTTGACTTAATGCTGACTAAAAGTGCAGCTGTGCAGCTGTTTCAATGTGTGTGTGTGTGTGTGTGTGTGTGTGTGTGTGTGTGTGTGTGTGTGTGTGTGTGTGTGTGTGTGTGTGTGTGTGTGTGTGTGTGTGTGTGTGTGTGTGTGTGTGTGAGATTCTCCAGAACGCCGCAAAACCTTCATCCTTCATTCCACACAAGACCTTATTTGGTTGTGCAGAGTTGGGGAAAAAGAGATCTGAAAATAGCCGGGACTGGTTTTCATCAGAGCCAGAAAACACACACACACACACACACACACTGATTCCTTAAGACGAAACATACTGAGAGGTTTAGTAACGGCATTATTACAGATGTTCGTATGTTTTCTCCTCGTCTACTGAATCATACAGTAATTCTGAGATCAAAAGACCCAAATATAATAAACCCAAATATAATAAACCCAAATATAACTCATTGTGTGAAAATGTTTCCCACTCAGAGACGCGCGGGTCCTTAAAAACCCTTATATTTAGTTTTGAAGGGGAAATGAAACGTCCATGTTTTGGAACTGGTAGTAGCTACATATATTAGAAAAATCACATCGCCTAAGATTTTATTTTAAAAAGTTGTTAAAACCACAGATATGACACAATTATTTTCGTAATTTCTAGCTGGCTATCCATCTAGCGAGTCGCCATTTTGGCGTGACGTCACAGCCTACGTAGCGGGGTTGGTTGGTTCTGTTGGTGAGTGAAGAGAGTGAAGCGTTTCTGGACCGGCCTGAATACACACTTGATTTGAAATGGAGGAAGACGAACTTGAAAGCCCTGTTGAGCCCGTGTGTCCCGTTGCGTATGCATTCGAGCCGATACGGCGTGGGAACCGAGCTAGCGTGATCACCTGCTATTGCTCTGTTGCAGGTCAGCACACCTGATTTTGCGGGACACGAGGGAGAGAACTTACTATTATTATACTAGGTGAATACATATTGATTTTATATTAGATGTCTTTCTTTTTGCAGTGATGTTAACATGCTTTAAATTGCTAATGGCTTTATAAAAATGTTAATGACGGCGCTGTGAATGTCACTAATAATATAAAACTCATTCTAACAGCACGGGTCTATTCAATCTAAATAATTAAGTGAAAATAATAATCCAATCGCTAAAAAGCACATTTCCAAATAAGCACATAAATTCCACCAGGAAAGACTAGAAAATTCAGTGCATCTTGAATCTATATTTTTTGTCTGATCTGGCAGCTTCGAGTCGGGCCTTCTCATTCATTACGTGTCTGTAGATCTCATACCGTTTTCCCCGGGAGTCTCCCGTATTTCACATCCATCTCCCGCCCCCGTCCCGTCTTGTTATTTCTCCCGTGAAACTCCCGTAATTTGTATGGCCCAAATCTCGTTATATGCAGCGAAGCAAACGGCGCACTTTATTTTAATGCAAACATGTTGTTAAATGCGTCGTTTATTCCAAGCGCGCTGTATCTTTTTTATGGGCATGATGAGCGATGCTCAAAAATGAATCACTTTTTTTTTTAGTCGATTCTGTTCAAAGACTTCATCAAACAAGTTGGCAGATCTGAAATCGGTTCGCGAATCACTTTGAATGATCAGTTCAGTTCCTCACGCACTGAATCACTGAAGCGCTTCACACTCTTGAATGAAGTGGACCTACAGTACAGTCTAGTGAAAGCAAATCTGCAAATCTATCATATTGTTTCCCAGCGATGAAGATCTTTATTAGTTGAACATCTTCGTATGCTGTCTGTGAATGAATGATTCCACAGGACGATACATTCCATTTCATTTCATTCAGGTAATAAATTTTACAACCAAACCGATTATTACGCCACGATAGCATGATCCGTCTGCTGTGAAGACGCTGATCTTGATCATGTATTGCTACCATGGTGTTGACAAGAGACAGGAATATGATGCCAGACATCGCGAACAATGTTTCCATGTGCAGTTTGTTAACGTCGTCTTTTTGTCTGGTACTAATAAAGTTCACTAGCTAAACACTAAGTTAGCGTTAGCTAGTTCATGCTTACAGCTGTTAGACAACAATGACTGTACCTAACGTTAGTTGTTCGCTGGTTCGACCAGAGCTCTTACATGCATCTTTCACTGTATTTTACTGAACTCAGCACAGAGCAAACCCACCCCGTGACGTCACCGGTTATAATACTGCACAATGGCGGCGCCCTTGCCGCGAAAGATATAACGGTGTTTCTTTTTTCTTTTATATGTTAACATTTGTCATGTTTCTTATATAAGTTTTGATTATTGTGGAAATCCATCTTGTAAATCATGTAAACTTGACTGACTGCTTCATTTCCCCTTTAAAGCAATAAAGAGTCATTATTAGTGATGTGAAATGAACATTTTGTTCAATACCGATAATTCTTATATTGGAATGCCGATAACCGATATATCGGCTAATAAATCTAAATAAAAAAATGTATCATATTTTTGAGATCCTGATTACAAAAAAGTCGAGTGTGTGAGAATAGAGTCGAGTGTGTGAGAATAGAGCGGAGTCGAGTGTGTGAGAACGGAGTCGAGTGTGTGAGAACGGAGTCGAGTGTGCGAGAACGGAGTCGAGTGTGCGAGAACTGAGTCGAGTGTGCGAGAACTGAGTCGAGTGTGCGAGAACTGAGTCGAGTGTGCGAGAACTGAGTCGAGTGTGCGAGAACTGAGTCGAGTGTGCGAGAACTGAGTCGAGTGTGCGAGAACTGAGTCGAGTGTGCGAGAACTGAGTCGAGTGTGCGAGAACGGAGTCGAGTGTGCGAGAACTGAGTCGAGTGTGCGAGAACTGAGTCGAGTGTGCGAGAACTGAGTCGAGTGTGCGAGAACTGAGTCGAGTGTGCGAGAACTGAGTCGAGTGTGCGAGAACTGAGTCGAGTGTGCGAGAACTGAGTCGAGTGTGCGAGAACTGAGTCGAGTGTGCGAGAACGGAGTGTCGAGTGTGCGAGAACGGAGTGTCGAGTGTGCGAGAACGGAGTGTCGAGTGTGCGAGAACGGAGTGTCGAGTGTGCGAGAACGGAGTGTCGAGTGTGCGAGAACGGAGTGTCGAGTGTGCGAGAACGGAGTGGAGTGTTCGAGAACGGAGTGTCGAGAGTGTGCGAGAACGGAGTGTCGAGAGTGTGCGAGAACGGAGTGTCGAGAGTGTGCGAGAACGGAGTGTCGAGAGTGTGCGAGAACGGAGTGTCGAGAGTGTGCGAGAACGGAGTGTCGAGAGTGTGCGAGAACGGAGTGTCGAGAGTGTGCGAGAACGGAGTGTCGAGTTCGAGAACGGAGTGGAGTGTGCGAGAACGGAGTGTCGAGTTCGAGAACGGAGTGGAGTGTTCGAGAACGGAGTGGAGTGTTCGAGAACGGAGTGGAGTGTTCGAGAACGGAGTGTCGAGAGTGTGCGAGAACGGAGTGTCGAGAGTGTGCGAGAACGGAGGGTGCCGAGTGTGTGCGAGAACGGAGGGTGCCGAGTGTGTGCGAGAACGGAGGGTGCCGAGTGTGTGAGAGAACGGAGGGTGCCGAGTGTGTGAGAGAACGGAGGGTGCCGAGTGTGTGAGAGAACGGAGGGTGCCGAGTGTGTGAGAGAACGGAGGGTGCCGAGTGTGTGAGAGAACGGAGGGTGCCGAGTGTGTGAGAGAACGGAGGGTGCCGAGTGTGTGAGAGAACGGAGGGTGCCGAGTGTGTGAGAGAACGGAGGGTGCCGAGTGTGTGAGAGAACGGAGGGTGCCGAGTGTGTGAGAGAACGGAGGGTGCCGAGTGTGTGAGAGAACGGAGGGTGCCGAGTGTGTGAGAGAACGGAGGGTGCCGAGTGTGTGAGAGAACGGAGGGTGCCGAGTGTGTGAGAGAACGGAGGGTGCCGAGTGTGTGAGAGAACGGAGGGTGCCGAGTGTGTGAGAGAACGGAGGGTGCCGAGTGTGTGAGAGAACGGAGGGTGCCGAGTGTGTGAGAGAACGGAGGGTGCCGAGTGTGTGAGAGAACGGAGGGTGCCGAGTGTGTGAGAGAACGGAGGGTGCCGAGTGTGTGAGAGAACGGAGGGTGCCGAGTGTGTGAGAGAACGGAGGGTGCCGAGTGTGTGAGAGAACGGAGGGTGCCGAGTGTGTGAGAGAACGGAGGGTGCCGAGTGTGTGAGAGAACGGAGGGTGCCGAGTGTGTGAGAGAACGGAGGGTGCCGAGTGTGTGAGAGAACGGAGGGTGCCGAGTGTGTGAGAGAACGGAGGGTGCCGAGTGTGTGAGAGAACGGAGGGTGCCGAGTGTGTGAGAGAACGGAGGGTGCCGAGTGTGTGAGAGAACGGAGGGTGCCGAGTGTGTGAGAGAACGGAGGGTGCCGAGTGTGTGAGAGAACGGAGGGTGCCGAGTGTGTACGAGAACCAGTGTGTGAAGCCAGCGCTGCGAGTGAACCGAGAATAATCCCGGACCGCAGATACTGATTCATAATCAATGACTCTTTACTTGATGGTGTTTATATCATTCCTGCAAACTCATCCGCCTTCAAGTGAGGAAAGTTCCTGTGCCGCTTTCTTTTCATCTTACCGTTTAATGCCGTTTAAAGTAGTATTTTCTGCTTTGTTTACAGAAGTAACCGCTTTTTTATTAATTGTATACATTTTTTGTTAAAACTTGTATTATTTGAACTGTAAAGTTGTTTAAATCATAATTTATGGTTTAGTGACATCACGAAAAAAAAAGAATCATGGTGTGTGTGTGAGTGTGTGTGTGTGTGTGTGTGTGTGTGTGTGTGTGTGTGTGTGTGTGTGTGTGAGAGAGAGAGAGAGAGAGTGAGTGTGTGTGTGTGTTGTGCCCATATAAGGTCATCATTGTGAGGAGATTTATGTTTAATCATACACTGTTCTCAAACAGGTTCTTTATGTGTGTGTTTCTGGTTTGACTGGCTCCTCCAGTGTGTGTGTGTGTGTGTGTGTGTTACAGCGTCTGAAACACTTCCTGTGAGTCTGTGTTTGTCTGATTGATCTATTAGCATCATTTGGTCCTGAATTCTGAGTAGTATGGTTTAATTTAGTGTGTGATTTGGAAAAGATCTGCGTCTGCCATACATTTCCATTATTAAAGCAACACTAAGTAAGATTTTTTACGTCAAAATAATGTTTCCACAATCGTTTCAGTGGTTCATCAAGTCGTGACATGGTGAATTGCACTTATGCCACAGCTTTGCAGTCCTTTATCTGATATATCCACACACACACACACACACAAACTCAGCGTATGGTATCAGTTAGTAAAGTAATATGTTGGCATGGAGTCTGTGGTCTGTCCTGCCATATGAGTTCTCATGTTATTCTCTCTCTCTCTCTCTCTCTCTCTCTCTCTCTCTCTCTCTCTCTCTCTCTCTCTCTCTCTCTCTGTGTGTGTGCGTGTGTGTGTGTGCGTGTGTGTGTGTGCGCGTGCGTGTGTGTGCGCGTGCGTGTCAGTGCGAGGATGCCGTCCAGGGAAGATCGTTCAGATGACGGAGTCGGAGGTTCGGGGTTTGTGCATCAAGTCTCGTGAGATCTTCCTCAGTCAGCCGATCCTGCTGGAGCTGGAGGCGCCGTTGAAGATCTGCGGTGAGTCTGTGCCAAGCATGCTGAACAGTGAAGCTAAACCATCTCGATTACCCCCCAGTATTGGTCCCGGTATAGATCCCAGTATAGGTCCCAGTATAGATCCCAGTATAGGTCCCAGTATTGCTCCCATTATAGATCCCAGTATTGCTCCCTGTATAGATCCCAGTTTAGGTCCCAGTATTGGCCTCAGTATAGATCCCTGTATAGATCCCTGTATAGGTCCCAGTATAGATCCCAGTATAGATCCCAGTATAGATCCCAGTATAGGTCCCAGTATAGATCCCAGTATAGGTCCCAGTATAGGTCCCAGTATAGATCCCAGCATTGGCCCCAGTATTGGTCCCAGTATAGATCCCAGTATTGGCCACAGTGTAGATCCCAGTATCGGTCTCAGTTTAGGTCCCAGTATTGGCCCCAGTATAGATCCCAGTATAGCTCCCATTATAGCTCCCATTATAGGTCCCAGTATATATCCCAGTATAGGTCCCAGTATAGGTCCCAGTATAGGTCCCAGTATAGGTCCCAGTATTGGTCCCAGTATTGGCCCCAGTATTGGCCCCAGTATTGGTCCCAGTATCGGTCCCAGTATCAGTCCCAGTATCAGTCCCAGTATCGGTCCCAGTATAGGTCCTAGTATAGGTTCCAGTAATGGTCCCAGTAATGGTCCCAGTATAGGTCCCAGTATAGGTCCCAGTATAGGTCCCAGTATTGGTCGCAGTATAGGTCGCAGTATAGGTCGCAGTATAGGTCCCAGTATTGGTCCCAGTATTGGTCCCAGTATTTTTCCCAGTATAGGCCCCAGTATAGGCCCCAGTATAGGCCCCAGTATTGGTCCCAGTATAGGTCCCAGTATTGCTCCCAGTATTTGTCCCAGTATCGGTCCCAGTTTAGGTCCCAGTATTGGACCCAGTATTGGACCCAGTATTGGACCCAGTATTGGACCCAGTATAGGTCCCAGTATAGGTCCCAGTATAGGTCCCAGTATTTTTCCCAGTATAGGTCCCAGTATAGGTCCCAGTATTGGTCCCAGTATAGGTCCCAGTATTGCTCCCAGTATTTGTCCCAGTATCAGTCCCAGTTTATGTCCCAGTATCGCTCCCAGTATCGGTCCCAGTATCGGTCCCAGTATAGGTCCCAGTATCGGTCCCAGTATCGGTCCCAGTATCGGTCCCAGTAAAGGTCCCAGTATAGGTCCCAGTATTGGTCCCAGTATTGGTCCCAGTATAGGTCCCAGTATAGGTCCCAGTATAGGTCCCAGTATTGGTCCCAGTATAGATCCCAGGATTGGTCCATCGCTCTCTTTTCTCTGACGGCGGTTCGACAAACACCCGCCTCCTGTCACTCACTCGTCTCATTGAATAGAAAAACACTTCTCGTCAGATTATAGCAGAAGTGGAAAAAAAATAAAATGTAAAAGTTAAGCAAATGTACTGTACTAAACATTTTTGGTCTTTTACTAAATATATTTTTCACAAAAATAATTTGGGCTCTAAAATTTGATGTCTAAGCAAGTTGTGTCCAATTTTGAAGTTGACATCACAAAAATTGACTTCCCTGAGAGATTCTGTTCAGGTGCTTGAGCAATAATAGCCACTGTTTGATGCGTTATCTTGTCACAAAATAATAAATATATCTCAATATCACTAAACAGTCACCAAATATGGAACCTTGTTTGGCACAGCTTACCCCTACAGTCTTGATGCAGTCAGCAGCTGTGATTTAAAGCTCAGAACTATAGATATATAATGATGTTGATGTGTGTGTCAGGTGATATCCACGGCCAGTACACAGATCTCCTGAGACTGTTCGAGTACGGCGGCTTCCCCCCCGAGGCGAATTACCTGTTCCTGGGGGATTACGTGGACCGAGGCAAGCAGTCTCTGGAGACCATCTGCCTCCTGCTGGCCTACAAGATCAAGTACCCGGAGAACTTCTTCCTCCTGCGGGGGAACCACGAGTGCGCCTCCATCAACCGCATCTACGGCTTCTACGACGAGTGTGAGGAACATTCATCCTCACACACACACACACACACACACACACACACACACACACACACACACACACACACACACACACACACACACACACACACACACACACACACACACACACACACACACACACCTGTATCCTCACACACATATCTGCATTACAGTTCATCTATACCAGGGGTGCCCAATCCTGCACAGTTCATCTCCAACCCTAATCAAACACCTACAGGTGTGAAGGTTACCAGTGAAGGTCTTCAGGATCTCCACTGCAGAATGACTCTTGTGTTTGATTAGGGTTGGAGATGAACTGTGCGGGATCGGGAACCCCTGTTCTATACAGTCAACAACAGTGTTGGGGAAAGTTGCTTTTAAAAGTAATGCATTATAATATTGCGTTCAAAAATGTAACCAATTGCGTTAGTTATTTACTTCTAAAAAAAAAAAAAGTTTTTTTGACAAATGTTAAGACTGTTTTTTGTTTCAAAAGTGAAGTGATTAATCCTTGGAAATGCACATTTACTGCTGTAGAGTACAGTAGAGATAGAGATAGAGCACAGTAGAGATAGTGTACAGTAGATGTAGAGTACAGTAGAGATCGAGTACAGTAGAGATACAGTAGTGTACATTGAGATAAGAGTACAGTAGAGGTGGAGTACAGTAGAGGTGGAGTACAGTAGCGGTAGAGTACAGTACAGGGTACAGTGGAGGTGGTGTACAGTAGAGAGTACAGTAGAGTAGAGGTAGAGTAGAGGTAGAGTAGAGTAGAGGTAGAGTAGAGGTAGAGTACAGTAGAGGTAGAGTACAGTACAGAGTACAGTGGAGGTGGTGTACAGTAGAGAGTACAGTAGAGTAGAGGTAGAGTAGAGTAGAGGTAGAGTAGAGGTAGAGTAGAGGTAGAGTAGAGGTAGAGTACAGTAGAGGGAGAGTGGAGTAGAGGTCGAGTACGATAGAGTACAGTAGAGGGAGAGTACAGTAGAGGGAGAGTACAGTAGAGCTAGAGTACAGTAGAGGGAGAGTACAGTAGAGGTAGAGTACGGTAGAGGTAGAGTACGGTAGAGAGTACAGTAGAGGTAGAGTACTGTAGAGTACAGTAGAGGTAGGGGTAGAGTACAGTAGATGTAGAGGTAGAGTACAATAGAGGTGGTGTACAGTAGAGTAGAGGTAGAGTACAGTAGAGGTGGTGTACAGTGGAGTAGAGGTAGAGTACGGTAGACGTAGAGTACGGTTGAGGTAGAGTACAGTAGAGAGTACAGTAGAGCTAGAGTACAGTAGAGAGTACAGTAGAGGTAGAGTACAGTGGAGGTAGGGGTAGAGTACAGTAGATGTAGAGGTAGAGTACAATAGAGGTGGTGTACAGTAGAGTAGAGGTAGAGTACAGTAGAGGTGGTGTACAGTGGAGTAGAGGTAGAGTACGGTAGACGTAGAGTACGGTAGAGGTAGAGTACAGTAGAGAGTACAGTAGAGGTAGAGTACAGTAGAGAGTACAGTAGAGGTAGAGTACAGTGGAGGTAGGGGTAGAGTACAGTAGAGTAGAGGTAGAGTACAGTAGAGTAGAGGTAGAGTACAGTAGAGGTAGGGGTAGAGTACAGTAGAGTAGAGGGTGAGTACAGTAGAGAGTACAGTAGAGGTGGTGTACAGTAGAGTAGAGGTAGAGTACAGTAGAGGTAGAGTACAGTAGAGGTAGAGTACAGTAGAGGTAGAGTACAGTAGGGGTAGGGGTAGAGTACAGTAGGGGTAGAGTACAGTAGAGGTAGAGTACAGTAGAGGTAGGGGTAGAGTACAGTAGAGGTAGGGGTAGAGTACAGTAGAGTAGAGGTAGAGTACAGTAGAGGGTGAGTACAGTAGAGAGTACAGTAGAGGTGGTGTACAGTAGAGAGTAGAGTACAGTAGAGGTAGAGTGCAGTAGAGGTGGTGTACAGTAGAGTAGAGGTAGAGTACAGTAGAGGTAGGGGTAGAGTACAGTAGAGGTAGAGTGCAGTAGAGGTGGTGTACAGTAGAGAGTACATTAGAGGTGGTGTACAGTAGAGAGTAGAGTACAGTAGAGAGTAGAGTACAGTAGAGAGTAGAGTACAGTAGAGAGTAGAGTACAGTAGAGGTGGTGTACAGTAGAGAGTAGAGTACAGTAGAGAGTAGAGTACAGTAGAGGTGGTGTACAGTAGAGAGTACAGTAGAGGTAGAGTACAGTATAGAGTACAGTGGAGTACAGTAGAGGTTGTGTACAGTAGAGTGCATTAGAGTAGAGTACAGTAATGTAGAGTACAGTAGTGTACATTAGAGTAGAGTACAGTAGTGTACATTAGAGTAGAGTACAGTAGTGTACATTTGAGTAGAGTACAGTAGTGTACATTAGAGTAGAGTACAGTAGTGTGCATTAGAGTAGAGTACAGTAGTGTGCATTAGAGTAGAGTACAGTAGTGTACATTAGAGTAGAGTACAGTAGTGTAGAGTACAGTAGTGTACATTAGAGTAGAGTGCATTAGAATACAGTAGTGTACATTAGAGTAGAGTACAGTAGTGTAGAGTACAGTAGTGTACATTAGAGTAGAGTACAGTAGTGTACATTAGAGTAGAGTACAGTAGTGTGCATTAGAGTAGAGTACAGTAGTGTGCATTAGAGTAGAGTACAGTAGTGTGCATTAGAGTAGAGTACAGTAGTGTGCATTAGAGTAGAGTACAGTAGTGTAGAGTACAGTAGTGTACATTAGAGTAGAGTGCATTAGAATACAGTAGTGTACATTAGAGTAGAGTACAGTAGTGTAGAGTACAGTAGTGTACATTAGAGTAGAGTGCATTAGAGTACAGTAGTGTACATTAGAGTAGAGTACAGTAGTGTAGAGTACAGTAGAGGGCGCCGCTCAAACAAACCTTTCAGGTGCTGTTATGGATTAAACAACAATAGGAAACAGGAGAAGGAAGTTCAACACTCTTATTTATAAATCTAATCTAAAGTAGGGGTGTCCATGGTTAACCGATTAACCGTTAAAAATTGCGTTACCGAGTGAAACATTTTGCTTGGTTAAGTGGCGTCAATGGCGTGCATTGAATTTAGTTGTAATACATTTTTGCACCGCCAGAGCGCTCCCAGACATTTGAATTGTCCACAAGAAGTTCACTTTTCATAATTTTAAGGCCGTAAATAGGCTTTCATTTCTCAAATAGTGTAATGTCTTAATTTTAGTTTGAATAGGTCTTAAATTAAGGAAAGACGAGGTGTATTCACCTTGCTGAGGGGGATGTGATCAAAGCCTGGAGTGGAGCGAAAGCACGTTCCTCTCTCCACTCTAGCATTCTATAATCACTTCGCTAACAGTCCACTCCTGGTTTTCAATTCCCGCTCACAGAAAAAAACTAACATGTAAAAAGACCGCTTACAAGTAAACATTTTTTTAATAGTTGGTTGGGATGAGTAGCCTAACTGAGTAGCCTATTTAATTGGAATATCAAATAGGTTGTGCGATTATTTAAAAAAAATCTCCATCTCCATGTTTTCGGTGCTGACGCGTACATGTAATGTAGCCTGGGTTGCGCTGCCAATAACCTAAAAGCTGTCAAAAAGAACAGGCAAAAGTAATGATTATGAATATGTCAAATATAGCAAGGAGACATTTTAATTGTTTCCAGGCTCACTCAGCTGGAAAGATGAAGTTGACAATGCTGATTCGCGATCTTCGCAGTGAACGCGCCTGAGAGAAATGCACTTTTCATACGGATTACATAAGCAGAGAGCAGTCTGTTTTCTTTCGTTTTGAATTGTTGTGTTTAAAAGTAGACATTTCAATATAGATTTATTTCTCAGGTCTGTGAGACAACTAGGCTACCTTATAGCCTACGCTGAGTTTCGGAATTCGTTATGAGATGAGCTCCAGTTCACGCGCCGGCGGCTCCGTATTATCTAATGTCTGCTATATTTACTTATTTCCAGGTAATTGGTTGATGAAACATTGATTAAAATGAAGATACAATTAATACAAAACGAAATTCACTTTAAAGAAAGGCTTTGTGCATTCTGTTTGAGGTCTCTGTGAAAGTTTTAGTGCCGCTTCCAGAACTGCCACGTTCCATATAAATGCGAACACGAAAAATAAAATAAAATGAATATTTTATGTTCTGGGGAGAACTGACCCTTCTTCATTCGGCAGTAGTACTTTTGGTTTGTGCAACAATATTTTGCCACCTAAAAGTTAAAGATGTTTTGTGCAGTTATTAAAGGTGTTAAAAATGAGCTACCCCTTTCTCGTGTGTCTGTATCTCGGGGTTGCGGCGCGTACACTATGGTTAACCGAGTATTAACCGCTAAGGGCCTCCGTTAACGGTTAATGAAAAACTTGAAAACGTGCAGCCCTAATCTAAAGTAATGTTTGCTTATTAGTATGGTTGAATTAGATCATTAAAGGTATGCAGCATTGGTTAATAAAGTGAGATTAAATACATAAAATATAATTGTGTAATTTAATATAGTTAATTATAAAAGTTTTGCGTAAAATTCTGAGATTGCATTTTACTGTTTTTATTCATTTTTGAGGAAAACTGAATGTTTCCATGCAAGTGAGATGAATAAATGCATGTTCACATTTAGTGTAGAATTACAATAACCATCATGTTTACACACACACACGCACACAAACACACACGCCTCCTCACTTTATTTCTCTCAACATGAGGACAGGAGAGCTGCCAGTCAATAAATGTGTAAAAGGAACTACCGTTACTTATTTGAAAAGTAATGCGTTACTTTACTAGTTACTTGAAAGGTTACAAGTTACTTGTAATGAGTTACACAGAACACTGGTCATGATAATGTGAAACCATGATTGTTTTCTTAGATTTGGGGGTGAAATAATGACAGCTGGACTTTACTCGACCGTTTCCATGAGATCAGTTGTGTTGTAACAGCGTATTTGTATTTGTTGTTTTTGTTCCTCCAGGCAAACGCAGGTTTAACATCAAACTGTGGAAGACGTTCACCGACTGCTTCAACTGTCTGCCGATCGCAGCCATCGTCGACGAGAAGATCTTCTGCTGTCACGGAGGCAGGTTTCCACGGCAACACCTTCACTGGCGGGAGTATATCCCATAATACTGGAGATGATCAAAAACTGCTGTTTCTGCTTTCACAGGTCTCTCTCCAGATCTTCAGTCCATGGAGCAGATCAGACGCATCATGAGACCGACAGATGTACCTGACACAGGTGAACACACAAACACACTACACACACACACACACCTGACACAGGTGAACACACACACACACTACACACACACACACACCTGACACAGGTGAACACACACACACCTGACACAGGTGAACACACAAACACACTACACACACACACACCTGACACAGGTGAACACACACACACACTACACACACACACACCTGACACAGGTGAACACACACACACACACTACACACACACACACACCTGACACAGGTGAACACACACACACACCTGACACAGGTGAACACACACACACACTACACACACACACACCTGACACAGGTGAACACACACACACACACACACACACACCTGACACAGGTGAACACACACACCTGACACAGGTGAACACACACACACACTACACACACATACACCTGACACAGGTGAACACACACACACACTACACACACACACACCTGACACAGGTGAACACACACACACACTACACACACACACACACACACACACACACACACACACACACCTGACACAGGTGAACACACAAACACACTACACACACACACACCTGACACAGGTGAACACACAAACACACACACACCTGACACAGGTGAACACACACAGACACTACACACACACACACACACCTGACACAGGTGAACACACACACACCTGACACAGGTGAACACACAAACACACTACACACACACACACCTGACACAGGTGAACACACACACACACTACACACACACACACCTGACACAGGTGAACACACACACACTACATATACACACACCTGACACAGGTGAACACACACACACACACTACACATACACACACCTGACACAGGTGAACACACACACACACCTGACACAGGTGAACACACACACTACACACACACACACACACACACACCTGACACAGGTGAACAGACACACACACACACACACACACACACCTGACACAGGTGAACAGACACACACACTACACACACACACACCTGACACAGGTGAACACACACACACACACACCTGACACAGGTGAACACACACACACCTGACACAGGTGAACAGACACACACACTACACACACACACACCTGACACAGGTGAACACACACACACCTGACACAGGTGAACACACACAGACACTACACACACACACACACCTGACACAGGTGAACACACACACACCTGACACAGGTGAACAGACACACACACTACACATACACACACCTGACACAGGTGAACACACACACACTACACACACACACACCTGACACAGGTGAACACACACACACACACTAAACACACACACACCTGACACAGGTGAACACACAAACACACTACACACACACACACCTGACACAGGTGAACACACACACACACACACCTGACACAGGTGAACACACACAGACACTACACACACACACACACACACACACACACACCTGACACAGGTGAACACACACACACCTGACACAGGTGAACACACAAACACACTACACACACACACCTGACACAGGTGAACACACACACACTACACACACACACACCTGACACAGGTGAACACACACACACTACACATACACACACCTGACACAGGTGAACACACACACACACACACCTGACACAGGTGAACACACACACACACTACACACACACACACACACACACACACACCTGACACAGGTGAACAGACACACACACTACACACACACACACCTGACACAGGTGAACACACACACACACACACACCTGACACAGGTGAACACACACACACCTGACACAGGTGAACAGACACACACACTACACACACACACACCTGACACAGGTGAACACACACACACACACACACACACACCTGACACAGGTGAACACACACAGACACTACACACACACACACACACCTGACACAGGTGAACACACACCTGACACAGGTGAACAGACACACACACTACACATACACACACCTGACACAGGTGAACACACACACACTACACACACACACACCTGACACAGGTGAACACACACACACACACACCTGACACAGGTGAACACACAAACACACTACACACACACACACCCGCCACAGGTGAACACACACACACACACCTGACACAGGTGAACACACACAGACACTACACACACACACACACACCTGACACAGGTGAACACACACACACCTGACACAGGTGAACAGACACACACACTACACACACACACACACCTGACACAGGTGAACACACACACACACACACCTGACACAGGTGAACAGACACACACTACACACACACACACCTGACACAGGTGAACACACACACACACACCTGACACAGGTGAACAGACACACACACTACACACACACACACACACACCTGACACAGGTGAACACACATACACACACACTACACACACACACCTGACACAGGTGAACACACACACACACACACACACACACCTGACACAGGTGAACACACACACACACACACCTGACACAGGCGAACACACACGCACTACACACACACACACCTGACACAGGTGAACACACACACACTACACACACACACCTGACACAGGTGAACACACACACACACACACCTGACACAGGTGAAGACACACACACACACCTGACACAGGCGAACACACTACACACACACACACACACCTGACACAGGTGAACACACACACACATTACACACACACACACCTGACACAGGTGAACACACACACACACACCTGACACAGGTGAACAGACACACACACACCTGACACAGGTGAACAGACACACACACACCTGACACAGGTGAACACACACACTACACACACACCTGACACAGGCGAACACACACACACACACACACACACACACCTGACACAGGTGAACACACACACTACACACACACCTGACACAGGCGAACACACACACACCTGACACAGGTGAACACACACACACACACACACCTGACACGGGTGAACACACACACACACACCTGACACAGGTGAACACACACACACACACACCTGACACAGGTGAACACACACACACACACCTGACACAGCTGAACACACACACACACACACCCGACACAGGTGAACACACACACACACAGACCCGACACAGGTGAACACACACACACACACCCCTGACACACACACACACACACGACACAGGTAAACACACACACAAACCTGACACAGGTGAACACACACACACACACCCCTGACACATGTGAACACACACACACACTACACACACACACGACACAGGTGAACACACACACACCTGACACAGGCGAACACACACACACACACACTACACACACACACACACACCTGACACAGGTGAACACACACACACCTGACACAGGTGAACAGACACACACACACACCTGACACAGGTGAACAGACACACACACACCTGACACAGGTGAACACACACACTACACACACACCTGACACAGGCGAACACACACACACACCTGACACAGGTGAACACACACACACACACACACACACACACCTGACACAGGTGAACACACACCTGACACGGGTGAACACACACACACACACACACACACCTGACACAGGTGAACACACACACACACACACACCTGACACAGGTGAACACACACACTCACACCTGACACAGGTGAACACACACACTCACACCTGACACAGGTGAACACACACACACACCTGACACAGCTGAACACACACACTTACACACCCGACACAGGTGAACACACACACACAGACCCGACACAGGTGAACACACACACACACACACCTGACACACACACACACACACGACACAGGTAAACACACACACAAACCTGACACAGGTGAACACACACACACACACACACACACACCTGACACATGTGAACACACACACACACTACACACACACACGACACAGGTGAACACATACACACCTGAAACAGCTGAGCTCATACACTGAATATTTTTCTTACTCAGTATTTTTGTTATGACTTCAGTTAAAAAGAAATTCTGAAATTGATACATTTACTGTAGAAATAACTTCAATTAAGTCTTGTTTTCTGAAAATGTAGTTCATTTTCTAGTGAACTGATAAATGCAGACAGACAATCTCCTGCTTGAACTTAATAAAACTATTGGTGTGTGTGTGTGTGTGTGTGTGTGTGTGTGTGTGTGTGTGTGTGTGTGTGTGTGTGTGTGTGTGTGTGTGTGTGTGTGTGTGTGTGTGTGTGTGTGTGTGTGTGTGTGTGTGTGTGTGTGTGTGTGTTCAGGGCTGCTGTGTGATCTGCTGTGGTCAGACCCGGATAAGGATGTTCAGGGTTGGGGTGAGAACGACCGCGGCGTCTCCTTCACCTTCGGCGCCGATGTGGTCAGCAAATTCCTGAACCGCCACGACCTGGACCTCATCTGCCGCGCACATCAGGTGACAAAATACACAACATTACTCAAATACACAACATGACTGAAATACACAACATTACTCAAATACACAACATTACTGAAATACACAACATTACTCAAATACACAACATTACTCGCATCAGGTGACAAAATACACAACATTACTCAAATACACAACATTACTCAAATACACAAATACACAACATTACTCAAATACACAACATTACTCAAATACACAACATTACTCAAATACACAACATTACTCGCATCAGGTGACAAAATACACAACATTACTCAAATACACAACATTACTCAAATACACAACATTACTCATATACACAATATCACTCGCATCAGGTGATGTCAATACACAATATTACTCAAATACACAATATCACTCGCATCAGGTGATGTCAATACACAATATTACTCAAATACACAATATCACTCGCATCAGGTGACAAAAATACACAATATTACTCAAATACACAATATCACTGGCGTCAGGGGACAAAAATACACAATATTACTCAAATACACAATATCACTCGCATCAGGTGACTTCAATACACAATATTACACAAATACACAATATCACTCGTATCAGGGGACAAAAATACACAATATTACTCAAATACACAATATCACTCGCATCAGGGGACAAAAATACACAATATTACTCAAATACACAATATCACTCGCATCAGGTGATGTCAATACACAATATTACTCAAATACACAATATCACTCGCATCAGGGGACAAAAATACACAATATTACTCGCATCAGGTGATGTCAATACACAATATTACTCAAATACACAATATCACTCGCATCAGGGGACAAAAATACACAATATTACTCAAATACACAACATTACTCGCATCAGGTGATGTCAATACACAATATTACTCAAATACACAACATTACTCACATCAGGGGACGTCAATACACAATATTACTCAAATTCACAATATCACTCGCATCAGGGGACAAAAATACACAATATTACTCAAATACACAATATCACTCGCATCAGGTGACGTCAATACACAATATTACTCAAATATACAATATCACTCGAATCGGGTGACAAAAATACACAATATTACACAAATACACAACATTACTCACATGAGGTGACTTCAATACACAATATTAGTCAAATACACAACATTACTCACATCAGGTGACTTCAATACACAACATTACTCGCATCAGGTGACGTCTATACACAATATTACTCAAATATAAAATATCACTCGCATCAGGTGACAAAAATACACAATATTACACAAATACACAACATTACTCACATCAGGTGACTTCAATACACAACATTACTCGCATCAGGTGACAAAAATACACAATATTACTCAAATACACAATATAACTCGCATCAGGTGACAAAAATATACAATATTACTCAAATACACAATATCACTCGCATCAGGTGACTTCAATACACAATATTACTCAAATAAACAACATTCCTCGCATCAGGTGACTTCAATACACAATATTACTCAAATGCACAAAATTACTCGCATCAGGGGACAAATACACAATATTACTCAAATACACAACATTATTTGCATCAGGTGTCGTCAATACACAATATTACTCAAATACACAACATTACTCGCATCAGGTGACGTCAATACACAATATTACTCAAATACACAACATTACTCGCATCAGGGGACAAAAATACACAATATTACTCAAATACACAACATTACTTGCATCAGGTGACGTCAATACACAATATTACTCAAATACACAACATTACTCACATCAGGGGACAAAAATACACAATATTACTCAAATACACAACATTACTCGCATCAGGTGATGTCAATACACAATATTACTCAAATACACAACATTACTCGCATCAGGTGACGTCAATACACAATATTACTCAAATACACAACATTACTCGCATCAGGTGATGTCAATACACAATATTACTCAAACACACAACATTACTCGCATCAGGTGACAAAAATATACAATATTACTCAAATACACAATATCACTCGCATCAGGTGACAAAAATACACAATATTACTCAAATACACAATATCACTCGCATCAGGTGACTTCAATACACAATATTACTCAAATACACAACATTACTCGCATCAGGTGACTTCAATACACAATATTACTCAAATACACAACATTATTCACATCAGGTGACTTCAATACACAATATTACTCAAATACACAAAATTACTCGCATCAGGGGACAAATACACAATATTACTCAAATACACAACATTATTTGCATCAGGTGTCGTCAATACACAATATTACTCAAATACACAACATTACTCGCATCAGGTGACTTCAATACACAATATTACTCAAATACACAACATTACTCGCATCAGGTGACTTCAATACACAATATTACTCAAATACACAACATTATTCCCATCAGGTGACTTCAATACACAATATTACTCTAATACACAACATTACTCGCATCAGGTGACTTCAATACACAATATTACTCAAATACACAACATTATTCGCATTAGGTGACAAAAATATACAATATTACTCAAATATACAACATTACTCGCATCAGGTGACGTCTATACACAATATTACTCAAATACACAATATAACTCGCATCAGGTGACAAAAATATACAATATTACTCAAATACACAATATCACTCGCAATCAGGTGACAAAAATATACAATATTACTCAAATACACAATATCACTCGCATCAGGTGACGTCAATACACAATATTACTCAAATATACAATATCACTCGAATCAGGTGACAAAAATACACAATATTACACAAATACACAACATTACTCACATGAGGTGACTTCAATACACAATTTTACTCAAATACACAACATTACTCACATCAGGTGACTTCAATACACAACATTACTCGCATCAGGTGACGTCTATACACAATATTACTCAAATATAAAATATCACTCGCATCAGGTGACAAAAATACACAATATTACACAAATACACAACATTACTCACATCAGGTGACTTCAATACACAACATTACTCGCATCAGGTGACAAAAATACACAATATTACTCAAATACACAATATAACTCGCATCAGGTGACAAAAATATACAATATTACTCAAATACACAATATCACTCGCATCAGGTGACAAAAATATACAATATTACTCAAATACACAATATCACTCGCATCAGGTGACAAAAATACACAATATTACTCAAATACACAACATTACTCGCATCAGGTGACAAAAATGCACAATATTACTCAAATACACAACATTACTCGCATCAGGTGACTTCAATACACAATATTACTCAAATACACAACATTATTCGCATCAGGTGACTTCAATACACAATAGTACTCAAATACACAACATTATTCGCATCAGGTGACAAAAATATACAATATTACTCAAATACACAACATTACTCGCATCAGGTGACAAAAATACACAATATTACTCAAATACACAACATTACTCGCATCAGGTGACTTCAATAAACAATATTACTCAAATACACAACATTATTCGCATCAGGTGACAAAAATATACAATATTACTCAAATATACAACATTATTCGCATCAGGTGACTTCAATACACAATATTACTCAAATACACAACATTATTCGCATCAGGTGACAAAAATATACAATATTACTCAAATATACAACATTATTCGCATCAGGTGACTTCAATACACAGCATTACTCGCATCAGGTGACGTCAATACACAATATTACTCAAATACACAATATCACTCGCATCAGGTGACAAATATACACAATATTACACAAATACACAACATTACTCGCATCAGGTGACTTCAATACACAATATTACTCAAATACACAACATTATTCACATCAGGTGACTTCAATACACAATATTACTCAAATACACAATATCACTCGCATCAGGTGACAAAAATACACAATATTACTCAAAAACAACATTACTCGCATCAGGTGACGTCAATACACAATATTACTCAAATATACAATATCACTCGAATCAGGTGACAAAAATATACAATAATACTCAAATACACAACATTACTCGCATCAGGTGACGTCTATACACAATATTACTCAAATACACAATATCACTCGAATCAGGTGACAAATACACAATATTACTCAAAAACATAACATTACTCGCATCAGGTGACGTCAATACACAATATTACTCAAATATACAACATTACTCGCATCAGGTGACGTCAATACACAATATTACTCAAATATTCTATATCACTCGAATCAGGTGACAAAAATATACAATATCACTCGCATCAGGGGACAAAAATACACAATATTACTCAAATACTCAATATCACTCGCATCAGGTGACAAAAATACACAATATTACTCAAATATACAATATCACTCGCATCAGGTGACAAAAATACACAATATTACTCAAATACTCAATATCACTCGCATCAGGGGACAAAAATACACAATATTACTCAAATACTCAATATCACTCGCATCAGGGGACAAAAATACACAATATTACTCAAATACTCAATATCACTCGCATCAGGTGACAAAAATACACAATATTACTCAAATACACAATATCACTCGCATCAGGTGACAAAAATACACAATATTACTCAAATACTCAATATCACTCGCATCAGGTGACAAAAATACACAATATTACTCAAATACTCAATATCACTCGCATCAGGTGACAAAAATACACAATATTACTCAAATACACAATATCACTCGCATCAGGTGACAAAAATACACAATATTACTCAAATACTCAATATCACTCGCATCAGGGGACAAAAATACACAATATTACTCAAATACTCAATATCACTCGCATCAGGTGACAAAAATACACAATATTACTCAAATACACAATATCACTCGCATCAGGTGACAAAAATACACAATATTACTCAAATACTCAATATCACTCGCATCAGGGGACAAAAATACACAATATTACTCAAATACTCAATATCACTCGCATCAGGTGACAAAAATACACAATATTACTCAAATACTCAATATCACTCGCATCAGGGGACAAAAATACACAATATTACTCAAATACTCAATATCACTCGCATCAGGGGACAAAAATACACAATATTACTCAAATACTCAATATCACTCGCATCAGGTGACAAAAATACACAATATTACTCAAATACTCAATATCACTCGCATCAGGGGACAAAAATACACAATATTACTCAAATACTCAATATCACTCGCATCAGGGGACAAAAATACACAATATTACTCAAATACTCAATATCACTCGCATCAGGTGACAAAAATATACAATATTACTCAAATACACAATATCACTCGCATCAGGTGACAAAAATACACAATATTACTGAAATACACAACATTATTCGCATCAGGTGACAAAAATATACAATATTACTCAAATACACAACATTACTCGCATCAGGTGACAAAAATACACAATATTACTCAAATACACAACATTACTCGCATCAGGTGACTTCAATACACAATATTACTCAAATACACAACATTATTCGCATCAGGTGACTTCAATACACAATAGTACTCAAATACACAACATTATTCGCATCAGGTGACAAAAATATACAATATTACTCAAATACACAACATTACTCGCATCAGGTGACAAAAATACACAATATTACTCAAATACACAACATTACTCGCATCAGGTGACTTCAATAAACAATATTACTCAAATACACAACATTATTCGCATCAGTTGACAAAAATATACAATATTACTCAAATATACAACATTATTCGCATCAGGTGACTTCAATACACAATATTACTCAAATACACAACATTATTCGCATCAGGTGACAAAAATATACAATATTACTCAAATATACAACATTATTCGCATCAGGTGACTTCAATACACAGCATTACTCGCATCAGGTGACGTCAATACACAATATTACTCAAATACACAATATCACTCGCATCAGGTGACAAATATACACAATATTACACAAATACACAACATTACTCGCATCAGGTGACTTCAATACACAATATTACTCAAATACACAACATTATTCACATCAGGTGACTTCAATACACAATATTACTCAAATACACAATATCACTCGCATCAGGTGACAAAAATATACAATATTACTCAAATACACAATATCACTCGAATCAGGTGACAAATACACAATATTACTCAAAAACATAACATTACTCGCATCAGGTGACGTCAATACACAATATTACTCAAATATACAACATTACTCGCATCAGGTGACGTCAATACACAATATTACTCAAATATTCAATATCACTCGAATCAGGTGACAAAAATATACAATATTACTCAAATATACAATATCACTCGCATCAGGGGACAAAAATACACAATATTACTCAAATACACAATATCACTCGCATCAGGTGACAAAAATACACAATATTACTCAAATACACAATATCACTCGCATCAGGGGACAAAAATACACAATATTACTCAAATACACAATATCACTCGCATCAGGTGACAAAAATACACAATATTACTCAAATACACAATATCACTCGCATCAGGTGACAAAAATACACAATATTACTCAAATACACAATATTACTCGCATCAGGGGACAAAAATACGCAATATTACTCAAATACACAATATCACTCGCTTCAGGTGACAAAAATACACAATATTACTCAAATACATAACATTACTCGCATCAGGTGACGTCAATACACAATATTACTTAAATATACAATATCACTTGCATCAGGTGACGTCAATACACAATATTACTTAAATACACAATATTACTCAAATACTCAATATCACTCGCATCAGGGGACAAAAATACACAATATTACTCAAATACTCAATATCACTCGCATCAGGTGACAAAAATACACAATATTACTCAAATACTCAATATCACTCGCATCAGGTGACAAAAATATACAATATTACTCAAATACACAATATCACTCGCATCAGGTGACAAAAATACACAATATTACTGAAATACACAACATTATTCGCATCAGGTGACAAAAATATACAATATTACTCAAATACACAACATTACTCGCATCAGGTGACAAAAATACACAATATTACTCAAATACACAACATTACTCGCATCAGGTGACTTCAATACACAATATTACTCAAATACACAACATTATTCGCATCAGGTGACTTCAATACACAATAGTACTCAAATACACAACATTATTCGCATCAGGTGACAAAAATATACAATATTACTCAAATACACAACATTACTCGCATCAGGTGACAAAAATACACAATATTACTCAAATACACAACATTACTCGCATCAGGTGACTTCAATAAACAATATTACTCAAATACACAACATTATTCGCATCAGTTGACAAAAATATACAATATTACTCAAATATACAACATTATTCGCATCAGGTGACAAAAATATACAATATTACTCAAATATACAACATTATTCGCATCAGGTGACTTCAATACACAGCATTACTCGCATCAGGTGACGTCAATACACAATATTACTCAAATACACAATATCACTCGCATCAGGTGACAAATATACACAATATTACACAAATACACAACATTACTCGCATCAGGTGACTTCAATACACAATATTACTCAAATACACAACATTATTCACATCAAGTGACTTCAATACACAATATTACTCAAATACACAATATCACTCGCATCAGGTGACAAAAATATACAATATTACTCAAATACACAATATCACTCGAATCAGGTGACAAATACACAATATTACTCAAAAACATAACATTACTCGCATCAGGTGACGTCAATACACAATATTACTCAAATATACAACATTACTCGCATCAGGTGACGTCGATACACAATATTACTCAAATATTCAATATCACTGGAATCAGGTGACAAAAATATACAATATTACTCAAATATACAATATCACTCGCATCAGGGGACAAAAATACACAATATTACTCAAATACACAATATCACTCGCATCAGGTGACAAAAATACACAATATTACTCAAATACACAATATCACTCGCATCAGGGGACAAAAATACACAATATTACTCAAATACACAATATCACTCGCATCAGGTGACAAAAATACACAATATTACTCAAATACACAATATCACTCGCATCAGGTGACAAAAATACACAATATTACTCAAATACACAATATTACTCGCATCAGGGGACAAAAATACGCAATATTACTCAAATACACAATATCACTCGCTTCAGGTGACAAAAATACACAATATTACTCAAATACATAACATTACTCGCATCAGGTGACGTCAATACACAATATTACTTAAATATACAACATCACTCGCATCAGGTGACGTCAATACACAATATTACTTAAATACACAATATCACTCGCATCAGGTGACAAAAATATACAATATTACTCAAATACACAACATTACTCACATCAGGTGACAAAAATCCACAATATTACTTTTAAACTGAGTCCAAAATTTTCCTATGCTTTTTTTCGTATTCGTGAGTCGGTGGCCCTGAATTGTAAAAACATCTCTGAAAATTCTTGCTACGGATGTGAAAAACACAGAAAATCGAACCCGATCTAAATTTTTTTATGACGGAAGAAACTTTCGAAGGCAACACTACATGAGGTCGTATTTATTTTTTAACGTGGAAATTTTGGATGGGAATTTTGGACTCGGTGTGCAAGGACCTTTATTGTGGCTGCGGTGTATCACGTGACAAATTTAGCGTGTCGCCATGGAAACAGCAAGGGGAAACATTCTAAAATAACGCTCGCCACTCACTCTGGGGCGTCAGTTAGAATATTTAAACTTGCACGTGAAAGAGTTAAGAGTTGTTTTTCTTGTTTTGCAGGTGGTTGAAGACGGCTACGAGTTCTTCGCCAAACGGCAGCTGGTGACGTTGTTCTCGGCGCCGAACTACTGCGGCGAGTTCGACAACGCCGGAGGAATGATGAGCGTCGACGAGACTCTGATGTGCTCCTTCCAGGTGTCACATGACTTACCTTCATACGCGGATCTAACAGAACATGTTTCTCCACAGAATCAAAGAAATTATATTTCACTCAAAGAAAACAATGCTTTAGGACAGCCTGAACGTTAACTCTAGCGCCACCAACTGTCTGAAGTTGCACTTGCATTTATGCTAACTTTTGAACTGTAAGGGCTAAAAAACTAAATCCCATTACACCCGATGACTTCGTGAACATTTTTCCACCAATTTGAATATTCCGGAAACCTACTTTTTCGATCTCATCCAATTTTTACCAAAAAGTTCAATAATGGGCATGTAAAAATAGCCGTGAGGCTGGATCTCCGCAATGATATGGTGTATAAAGATCAACGTGTCCACGAAAATCCTTAAAAAAATAAAACAATTTAGGGGGAAATTGTGTTCAGTTGTCATGAAAATAATGTCACTATAGCAAAAGATCATATTGGCCCAATTTAATTTGATATGTTTATGTACTTTGATTTTGGAGGGAAATGTGGTGTTTTTGTGAAATTCGCTTATGAATAATCCTCATGGGAACTATTCACAATTCTTTCGGAAATTATGTTTTAAGATCAGAGAACAGTTTCTAATTTATCGAAGCCCATTTCTGCCATAAAAAAGTCATGCTTTGGTAATAGAAATTATTATTTCAACTTTTTATGACTTAATATTACATAATTATGAATTTTTAAGTCATGATTTTGACTTTTCATCTCATATGACTTAGTATGTCATAATTCTGATTAACCATTTGCTATATCGCTTTAAAATGTGACTAAAGCTGTTTCTCGTTGTTGTTCTCAGATTTTGAAGCCGTCGGAAAAGAAGGCGAAGTATCAGTACGGCGGGATGAACTCCGGGCGCCCCGTCACTCCGCCCAGAACGGCCACGCCCCCGAAGAAACGCTGAGGGGGCGGAGCCTCAACCCGAACGGCCACGCCCCCGAAGACCCGCTGAGGGAGCGGAGCTACAACACGCGTGAACCGGCATGAAGACTGTCTTGAAAATACAAATGATGT